>NC_069500.1:155478958-155541458 GCF_027579735.1 Bombina bombina | reverse complement strand
GCAGAGGAGTGGTGGAAGGGCAAAATAGAGTATAGTTAGCATAAAAAGGGGACATTTACTGGATTGATTCCCAGAATTTATAAGTAAATTGGGTACCATGGTCAGATACAATGCTTTCTTTAAGACCATGAAGACAAAATATCTAATGGATAAACAAGGTGGCAGTTTTGCTGACAGAAGGTAACCCAGAGACAGGAATAAAATATGCCATCTTTGTAGGCTGACCATATTGCCGCTTTAAAAAGGGCCAAGTATGAAAAATACATATGTCAGGGTTCTTAGATCATTATTCAAAACATTTCTTTAAACAGCCCTGACATATGTATTTTTCATATGTTTCCCTTTTTAAAGCAGCAATATGGTCAGTCTACATCTTTGTAAATATATCTGCCACTACTAGAATGGTGTCATGATTCTAAGAAGGTGGGCCCACAGCTCAAGCAGAGGTTGCAGAAGACCAGCTGGTTTGATTGGTAGCATGCCTGGATCTAGCACAGACTTCACAGAAAGAGACATAAGATTTGACATCAGAGGTGAGAGTGGGTCACCAAAAATAGCAGGATAATGCTTCTGTGGTTTTTGTAACTCCTCTGTGACCGGCTGAGGGTATATCATACAAATGTTGCAGAATATTTGTTCTAAGTGGAACGAAAAATTGACGTTGCTACCAATATACTCCTTGAGAAAGTGTAATTGGCTTGCTGGTGAGACTGGACAAGAAAAGGTGTGACCCTTGAATGCATTGTATTAAAGAATGAGTGGTAGCAATGAAGTCACCTGGCTGTAATACAGTACTTGGTTTGTGGTCAGACTCTTGAGTAGGTAACACAATGCAAGACAAGACATCAGCTTTAATATTTTTATTTCCTGGTCTGTAAGTGATGTGGAGATTAAAATGGATGTAAAACAAGGCCCATGTAGTCTGTCTGAAATTAAGTCGCTTTGCCGTTTTCAATTTTTTTTTTTTAAATTGCAATGGTAAGTGTAGATTTTTAATAGGACTAGAGTATCCATACAGGAGATGTCTCCATTCATCCAGATAACTCAATACTCAAAAGCTCTCTGTCGTCAAAGTCATGGTTCTTCTTAGCTGAAGTCAACTTCCTACCGAAGAAAACTACTGGATGTAGAGTATTCTTTTCTCCGAGTTAGGTTGTGCTAATTTAAGGGCAGAAATAAAGAGGAGCTTCAGTTTTTAAAAAGCTTGCTGAGTTAGGGAATTCCAATTAAATGTCTTCATGTTTTGTTTCCTGGTAAGTTGAGTGATAGGGAAATGGCATATTAAAAATTACAAATGAATTGTCTTTAAAAGTTGGCAAATCCAATAAAAGCATTGAACAGCTTTTTTTTATTAGTTTGTGTAAGTCAGTCAAGATTAGAATGGCTTTCACTTTTCTCTCTTTAATTTGACCAGGAGATAGGAGGAAACCCAGAAATTTGATTGAAGTGGTCTCAAATTGAAATTTCTCTAGTTTGGCATATAGTTTGTATGTACAAAATCTTTGTAAAACTTACATGGTTTCAATATTCTTAAAAGGAGTTAGAGAATATTAGGATGTCATCTAGATAGATTACTAGAAATATATCTAATAGATCATAAAAACATCATTGAGAAAATTTTGGAATGTGCCTGGGGAGTTGCAGGAGCCAAATGGCATGACAAGATATTTGAAGTGCCCATATCTAGTTCTGAAAGCCGTTTTCCTTTCATCACCCCTTCTAATATAAACTAAGTTGTTTGCTCCTCTTAGACTAATCTTGGAAAAGTCTGTGCTCCTTTGACTAGATACAATAGCTCTAGAATAAGAGGTAATTGATAACTGTTTTTTTGATAGTTATGTCATTCAAAGATCCCTAATCCACAAAGGGACATAGACCTCCATCTTTCTTCTCTACAAAGAAAATGCCAACCTAGCTGGAAATGTTAATCGTCTCTTCAATGTTTTCTTTTAAATGTTTGAGTTGAGAATGAGACAGGGAATATTTTCTTCTGAATGGAATAGTTGCTCCAGGTAGAAATCTATAGGGCAGTCATATGGTCTACTGGGAAGTAATTTATAAGCTTTCTTTTTCTTAGAAAACACATCTGCAAAGTCAATATACTTCTTGGGCAAGGATGTTATATCAGCAGAGGTACAAAGAAGTGCTGATCTTGTAGGAGAAAGACAGTGTTGCATCTAGAAGAGAAATAATGAAAAATTCCAGTAGACCAATAAATAGTTGATTTAGGATAGCATAATCAGGGTAGACAAAAAATTACGGAGAAATAAAAAGGAGATAAAAACGACATCAAATTGCAATTCTTCATAGTGTTTATTTCCCAAGATAAGAATTACAGGAATTGTTTAAAAAAAATACTGGACCAGGACATAAAACCCACAATTTTTCTTCCATCATGCAGATAGAGCATACAATTTTAAACAACTTTCCAATTTTCTTCTATTATCAAATATTCTTCATTTATTATCCTTTGTTGAAAAGCAGGTAAGCTCAGGAGTGTGCACATGTCTGCAGCACTTTATGGCAGCAGTTTAAAACAATATTATACATTAGCAAGAGCACTAGATGGCAGCAACCTACCTGGTATTTTTTCAGCAAAGTATAACAGAGATTTAATAATAGAAGTAAATTGAAAACCTTTTTTAAAAAAAAATTGTATTCTCAAGAATAATGAAATATTTCTCCAACATTGGTGTGTCCGGTCCACGGCGTCATCCTTACTTGTGGGAATATTTTCTTCCCCAACAGGAAATGGCAAAGAGCACAGCAAAAGCTGCCCATATAGCCCCTCCTCAGGCTCCGCCCCCCAGTCATTCTCTTTGCCGCTCTGAACAAGTAGCATCTCCACGGAGATGGTGAAGAGTATGTGGTGTTTAGTTGTAGTTTTTTATTCTTCTATCAAGAGTTTGTTATTTTAAAATAGTGCCGGTTTGTACTATTTACTCTAAAACAGAAAAGGATGAAGAGTTCTGTTTAAAAGAGGAGTATGATTTTAGCAGCAGTAACTAAAATCAATTGCTGTTCCCACGCAAGACTGTTGAGCCCAGAGAACTTCAGTTGGGGGGAACAGTTTGCAGACTTTTCTGCTCAAGGTATGACTAGTCCATTTTCTAACAAGACTCAGTAATGCTAGAAGACTGTCATTTTCCCTCTTTGGGATCGGTAAGCCATTTTCTTAGACTCATAACAGAATGAAGGCTTATTAATGGGCTATATACTGGTTGACACTCTTGTGGGCTAAATCGATTGCTTTATTCAACATTTATAGGCGGTTTGAAGTGTTTTTAAACCTGAGAATAATTGGGGAACGTTTTTAGGCGCCAGGCAGTCGTTTAGACACCTTCCCAGTCAGGAAGGGCCTTTCACTCTAGTAGGCAGAGCCTCATTTTCGCGCCATAATTGCGCAGTTTCTTTTGGATGCAGTGCATGCAGCTTCATATGAGAGGGTCTGGTGGCCATTAAAAACGTTCCTGGAAGGCTTATTTTTGTGTCGAATAACCCCCAAGGACAGGTGAAGCCGCAGCAAACGCTGTGGCTGGGACTGTAGTGGGTTTAAAAGTTGCTAATTGATAAAACAGCTCCGGTTTCCTCATTTAAGGGGTTACAATCTTGAAAATTGGGGTGCAATACTTTTAAGGCATTAAGACACTAGGGTGCAAATTTGGTAAAGATCGGATATTTCCTTCATAGTTTTTCACATATCCAGAAATAAAGTGTGCTCTGTTTAACATTTAAAGAGACAGTAACGGTTTTGTTTAAAAACGGTTTTATTGCATTAATAGCCTGTATAAGCCTGTCTAACATGTCTGTACCTTCAGATAGATCATGTTCTGTATGTATGGAGGCCAAAGTGGCCCCCCCTTCAAATGTATGTGATAATTGTGCCATGGCGTCCAGACAAAGTAAGGACAGTACTGTCACATTTAATAAGGTTGCCCAAGATGATTCTTCAAATGAAGGTAGTGGGGATAGTTCTTCATCCTCTCCTTCTGTGTCAATACCAGTTATGCCCGCGCAGGCGATTCCTAGTACATCTAGCGCGCCAATGCTTGCTACTATGCAACAATTAACGGCAGTAATGGATAATTCTATAGCTAATATTTTATCCAAAATGCCAGCATTTCAAAGAAAGCGTGATTGTTCAGTTTTAAATACAGTGGAGCAAGAGTGCGCTGATGATAATTTATCTGTCATACCCTCAAACCAGTCAGAATTGGCAGTGAGGGAGGGTTTGTCGGAGGGAGAAATTTCTGATTCAGGAAGAATTTCTCAACAGGCAGAACCTGATGTTGTGACGTTTAAATTTAAGTTAGAGCATCTCCGCGCCTTACTTAAGGAGGTACTAACTACGCTGGATGATTGTGACTCTTTGGTCATTCCAGAAAAATTGTGCAAAATGGACAAATTCCTAGAGGCCCCGGTGCACCCTGATGCCTTTCCGATACCTAAAAGGGTGGCGGACATAGTGTCTAAGGAGTGGGAGAAACCAGGCATACCTTTTGTCCCACCTCCTATATTTAAGAAAATGTTCCCCATGGTCAACCCAAGGAAGGACACATGGCAAACAGTCCCTAAGGTTGAGGGGGCAGTTTCTACGCTAGCCAAACGCACGACTATTCCCATTGAGGACAATTGTGCTTTCAAAGATCCTATGGATAAAAAATTGGAGGGTTTGCTTAAAAAGATTTTTGTTCAGCAAGGTTTCCTCCTCCAACCAATTTTGTGCATTATTCCTGTCACTACGGCAGCGTGTTTTTGGTTCGATGAACTAGAAAAGTCGCTCAATAAGGAGACTCCATATGAGGAAGTCATGGACAGAATTCACGCACTTAAGTTAGCTAATTCCTTTATTTTAGATGCCGCTTTGCAATTGGCAAGGTTAGCGGGGAAAAATTCAGGGTTTGCAATTGTGGCGCGCAGAGCGCTCTGGCTAAAGTCTTGGTCGGCGGATGTATCTTCCAAGACAAAATTGCTTAATATTCCTTTCAAGGGTAAGGCCATGCCCTCCCACAGGATAGGCCTTTTAAGGCTAAGAATAAGTCCAATTTTCGTTCCTTTCGTAACTTCAGGAACGGACCGTATCCTAACTCTGCAGCCTCTAGACAAGAGGGTAACGCTTCCCAGGCTAACCAATGGAAACCAATGCAAGGCTGGAACAAGGGTAAACAGGCCAAGAAGCCTGCTGCTGCTACCAAGACAGCATGAAGGGGTAGCCCCCGATCCAGGACCGGATCTAGTAGGGGGCAGACTTTCTCTCTTTGCTCAGGCTTGGGCAAGAGATGTTCCGGATCCCTGGGCACTAGAAATAGTCTCTCAGGGTTATCTTCTAGAATTCAAGGAACTTCCTCCAAGGGGAAGGTTCCACATGTCTCGCTTATCTTCAGACCAGACAAAGAGACAGGCATTCTTACATTGTGTAGGAGACCTGTTAAAGATGGGAGTGATACACCCAGTTCCAACAGTGGAACAAGGTCAGGGGTTTTATTCAAACCTGTTTGTAGTTCCCAAAAAAGAGGGAACTTTCAGACCAATTCTAGATTTAAAAATTCTAAACAAATTCCTCAGAGTTCCATTGTTCAAAATGGAAACCATTCGAACAATTTTACCTACAATCCAGGAGGGTCAATATATGACTACCGTGGATTTAAAGGATGCGTACCTACATATTCCTATCCACAAAGATCATCATCAGTTCCTAAGGTTCGCCTTTCTGGACAAACATTACCAGTTCGTGGCTCTTCCGTTCGGTTTAGCCACTGCTCCCAGAATTTTCACAAAGGTGCTAGGGTCCCTTCTAGCGGTTCTAAGACCGAGGGGCATTGCAGTGGCACCTTATCTAGATGACATTCTAATTCAAGCGTCGTCTCTTTCCAAGGCAAAGGCTCATACAGACATTGTTCTAGCCTTTCTCAGATCTCACAGGTGGAAGGTGAACGTAGAAAAGAGTTCCCTGTCTCCGTCAACAAGAGTTCCCTTTTTGGGAACAATAATAGATTCTTTAGAAATGAAGATCTTCCTGACAGAGGTCAGAAAGTCAAAGCTTCTAAACGCTTGTCAAGTTCTTCACTCTATTCTGCAGCCTTCCATAGCTCAGTGCATGGAAGTAGTAGGATTGATGGTTGCAGCAATGGACATAGTTCCTTTTGCTCGAATTCATCTAAGACCATTACAACTGTGCATGCTCAATCAGTGGAATGGGGACTATGCAGACTTGTCTCCCCAGATTCAAGTAGACAAGGTAACCAGAGACTCACTCCGTTGGTGGTTGACTCAGAATCACCTGTCTCAGGGAATGAGTTTCCGCAGACCAGAGTGGATCATTGTCGCGACCGACGCCAGTCTATTAGGCTGGGGCGCGGTCTGGGACTCCCTGAAAGCTCAGGGTCTATGGTCACGGGAAGAGTCCCTTCTCCCGATAAACATCCTGGAACTTAGAGCGATATTCAATGCGCTCCAGGCTTGGCCTCAACTAGCAAAGGCCGGATTCATAAGATTCCAGTCGGACAACATGACGACTGTAGCTTACATCAACCATCAGGGAGGAACAAAGAGTTCCTTGGCGATGAGAGAGGTATCCAAGATCATCAAATGGGCGCAGGATCACTCCTGCCACCTATCTGCAATTCACATCCCAGGAGTAGACAACTGGGAGGCGGATTATTTGAGTCGTCAGACTTTCCATCCGGGGGAGTGGGAACTCCCCCCGGAGGTCTTTGCCCAGTTAACTCAATTATGGGGCATTCCAGACATGGATCTAATCGTCTCATCAGAACTTCAAGGTTCTTTGCTACGGGTCCAGATCCAGGGATCCCAAGGCGACTCTAGTGGATGCATTAGTGGCGCCTTGGTCGTTCAACCTAGCTTATGTGTTTCCGCCGTTTCCTCTCCTTCCCAGGCTCATAGCCAGGATCAAACAGGAGAAGGCCTCAGTGATTCTGATATGTCCTGCGTGGCCATGCAGGACTTGGTATGCAGACCTGGTGAATATGTCATCGGCTCCACCATGGAAGCTACCTTTGAGACAGGATCTTCTAGTACAAGGTCCATTCGAAGATCCAAATCTAGTTTCTCTGCAGCTGACTGCTTGGAAATTGAACGCTTGATTTTATCCAAGCGTGGGTTTTCAAATTCAGTGATAGATACTCTGGTCCAAGCCAGAAAACCTGTGACTAGAAAGATTTACCATAAAATATGGAAAAAATATATCTGTTGGTGTGAATCCAAGGGATTATCCTGGAGTAAGATTAAAATTCCTAAGATTCTTTCCTTTCTCCAAGAGGGTTTGGATAAAGGGTTGTCAGCGAGTTCTCTAAAAGGACAGATTTCTGCTTTATCTGTTTTGTTACACAAACGCCTGGCAGCTGTGCCAGATGTACAAGCTTTTGTACAGGTTTTGGTCAGAATCAAGCCTGCTTACAGACCCATGACTCCTCCTTGGAGTCTAAATTTAGTTCTTTCAGTTCTTCAAGGGGTTCCGTTTGAACCTTTACATTCCATAGATATCAAGTTACTATCTTGGAAAGTTCTGTTTTTGGTTGCTATTTCTTCTGCTAGAAGAGTTTCTGAATTATCTGCTTTGCAGTGTGATCTACCCTATCTGGTGTTCCATTCAGATAAGGTCGTTTTGCGCACCAAGCCTGGTTTTCTTCCAAAAGTTGTTTCCAACAGGAATATTAACCAGGAAATAGTTGTTCCTTCTCTGTGTCCGAAACCAGTTTCAAAGAAGGAACGTTTGTTACACAATTTAGATGTAGTCAGATATGTAAGGCAGCGACTTGGTCTTCTCTGCACACTTTTGCCAAATTTTACAAATTTGATACTTATGCTTCTTCGGAGGCTATTTTTGGGAGAAAGGTTTTGCAAGCCGGGGTGCCTTCTGTTTAGGTAACCTGATTTGCTCCCTCCCTTCATCCGTGTCCTAAAGCTTTGGTATTGGTTCCCACAAATAAGGATGACGCCGTGGACCGGACACACCAATGTTGGAGAAAACAGAATTTATGCTTACCTGATAAATTTCTTTCTCCAACGGTGTGTCCGGTCCACGGCCCGCCCTGGTTTTTTAATCAGGTTTGAAATTATTTTTCTCTATACACTACAGTCACCACGGCACCCTATAGTTTCTCCTTTTTTTCTCCTAACCGTCGGTCGAATGACTGGGGGGCGGAGCCTGAGGAGGGGCTATATGGGCAGCTTTTGCTGTGCTCTTTGCCATTTCCTGTTGGGGAAGAGAATATTCCCACAAGTAAGGATGACGCCGTGGACCGGACACACCGTTGGAGAAAGAAATTTATCAGGTAAGCATAAATTCTGGGTTTTTTTTTAGTTCCTGTCCCTTTAAAAATGATTACCATCAACAATGGAGACTTTTTCTGAGTAGGGATCTTAAAAGTCTTGACCTTTTGAGTCAATAAAGCACCCACTGGCCCTAGAGTCAGTGATGGCAGAGTTTGGTAACTGAATTAAACAACAACAAAGGGACAGCTAAGGGCTAAGCTGGTGACAAATGAGAACCATAGGCTAGAATTACCTTCCTGTTCTGTGTTGGATGGTTTTCTACAGTAAATGTATAGGTTTAGGAAGCTTCTCCTGCTTTTCTCAGCATCAGATAAAAGGCCTTTAATTAATCCAATTTACAATGGCTCTTCAACATTGGCTGGGGTTTTTTCGATTCTTTTAGTGTAGGATTATCTGTGACATAAATAGGTTGAGTAGAGGTGGAATAACTCGACTTCCTTCTATCGCAAAATCGTCTGTCAAGCCGTGTGACTCAGTTTATCATCTCTTCAAGGGAAGAAGGTGATTCTAAGCATGTCAACACATCTTTTAATGTTTCAGATAACCACACACAAAATTGTTCCAGGAGAGAAGGCTCATTCTAAGTGAGGGACACGTCTGTCGACCACGGTAAGTATACTCTCACTGTTCAACCCTCGCTGGGTGTTCAAACTCTGGTATTAAGGTTTTTTGCCACTGAAATATTATATATGTGTTTAAAAGGGGTAAGATGCTCTGGTATATATATAAAAATGTATGTGCTTTTTTCAGCATTAGGAATGCAATTTGTATCCATTGCAGTTTTGGCTCCTTATGCCATTTTTCATTATTTCCACCTAATGTGGTTGTTTTGGGACCATATTTCTTCTTAAATATGTTGAGTTATGTTAATAAATTAGTTTTATTATGATATTGTATAGAGCTAAATTAGTCTTTAACACGATTATTGAGATGGATCAGTTTTATAATGTTAGGTAAACAAAGGATTACCTTGTTTGTTGGCTGGGACCTGTATAGCAGGAGATGTTCTGAAAGCAGTAGTCAGGAGCAGGCTGTCGTAACCAGTAGAGCAGGACCAGACCCATGTGTCAAAGCCCAGGGAGTACACAGAAGAATAGTCAGAAGGAAGGCCAAGGTCAGGAACCATGACTTTCAGCAGTAGCCATGAATGAAATCAAGGTTGGCAGACAAAAGAGTAATTTGAATGGCAGTTGCAGTGTCAGTGAAAATAAATATTAGTCCTGAATAAGACCCAAAGGCTA
Organism: Bombina bombina; assembly: GCF_027579735.1. NCBI lineage: Eukaryota > Metazoa > Chordata > Amphibia > Anura > Bombinatoridae > Bombina > Bombina bombina. The sequence continues at coordinate 155,531,922 of NC_069500.1, read as the reverse complement.
AGTTGTGATAAATGCAACACATTAATACACTGAATACAACCCAGGACGTAACCCTTTAGGGTTTGAAGTAGCTCAGGTACCAGCTTAGACAAGGAATGGTTAATAAAACATTAATTCACTGTGAGTGGTAGACAGACTGAAGGGGAATAAAATTTTTATTTATGCTATAAATGAAAGTAGAGAATGTTCAGGCAGGCAAGGTCAGCAACATTTAGCAATGCCCATGTACAAAGGGTTAATCCAGAAGAATAATCAGGCAAACAGTGGTCAGCAGCTTTAAACAGGAGTATCAGAGAGTGGTCTGCCAGGCAAAGATTGATAACTAAACAATTTCCAGCTACAAAAGATTATCTAGAAGGGTAGTCAGACAATCAGTGGTCACCTACTTTAGGCAGGTAATTTTGAAAGTGGTCAGGCAGGCAATTGTTAACAACTTACAGGCAAAGTTCACAAAAGGAGTAATCAAGAAAAAATATTGGACAAGGAGAGGTTAGGACAAGAACAAAATCCACAGAAAAGCGCACCCATAAAGTGCAGGAAGAAACAAACAAACAAGCCTTTAGACTGAGCAGAGCAAAGTTCCAAAAAGGACGCTTGATGTCATCAGGAGTGGTCCAGAACAGGGTAGAAGCTAGCAACTCATGATGCTCAGCAAACCCCACGCCTGCTTCTGAACTGCAGCTTGACATGCTGAAGATCAGTAACAGAATACACAGCCCAACATTCACATCACTAAGAGAGGTAAGGCCCAAGCGTAATCCAATAAACAAGCTGGTGTCATAACATAAAGGGCAGATCAGGATTATCAACAAAAATAGTGCCATCCTTAATATAGGTCACCAAGTCTGGGCTAATAGTAACAGTAGCATGGGCCCCTACTGTGAGTAGCAGCACCACTTCTTAGTACATCCAAAAAACTATTTTATTAAAACATTAAATTAAAGGGATAGGAAACTCAAAAATATATTAATCTCTTCTGAAACTGTGTGCAATATTAAATGTTTTTTATTACAGTTTGCTTGCAATTTTTCGGTAAAAATCTTTATTCTGCCAAAACCAAAATTTAGAAAATTATACAGATCCTATTCTGATGTTCTACCTAGGTGCAGTAAAGATCCATATTGCCTAGCGCATATAAACTCCTGTGTAAGCTCTGTGTAGAGACGCATCACTTAGCAAAAACTGATGCAGATCGGAGGGGAGTGGTGCGACATATCGCAGAAGTACTAGTAGAAACGAAGATGGCTGCAGAGCATTTTGGATAATAGTGCACATGTGATTCCCTTAAGTAAGTAGTGAGCATGTGATATCCCCCATACAAGTATTATGAATATTAATTTAAAATGGTCACAACTAATTAGCGATTGGTTGGGTCTCAGTAATTTATTATAATAAAACTCTGCCTACTTTTATGGGCGGTCACTGCCGCTCATTTTAGGCTAAATAGAAAATACATTATACAGTATTAAGAAGCTTCATTTCAAAACAAAAGCAAGTTTTTTTTATTACATGTATGTTTATAATTCTAATAATGCGTTTTATTTTACTATAAATTTGAAAAATATTTCTAACCCTTTAACAAACAAATCACAACGTTTTGCTTTATTCAACCTAAATCATGTTCTATCTAAAGGGACAATTAACCCAAAAATGTTTATGGTTTAAAAAGATAGATAGTCTCTTTATTATCGATTCTCCAGTTTTGCCCAGCCAAAATGGTTATATTAATATACTGTTAAACCTCTGTGATTACCTTGTATCTAAGCCTCTTTTGACAGCCCCCTGATCACGACTTTTTATTTATTATCTATTGTCTTGCATTTAAGCTGTGTTGTGCAGAACCCATGGATGTGAGCACAATGTTATCTATATGGCCCACATGAACTAGCAGTCTCCTGTTGTGAAAAGCAAATAAAAATGCATGTTATTAAGAGGCTGTCTATAGTGGTTTAGAAACAGGCAGAAATTTAGAGGTTTGAATGTTGCAAAGTATATTAATATACCAATGTTGGTTGTACAAAGCTCGAGAATGAGTAGTAAAGGTGTTATCTTACTTTTTAAACAACAATTTTAGTTGTGACTGTCCCTTTAACTCTTGCCATCCTATACTTCATCTGTATTTTCTATAGCTCCATCTAGTGGTTCACATTAAAACAACTGACCTAAAAGCAATATACAAAAAAACATTACATAGTTATATATTACATAGTTAAATGTAGCATTCTAATTATATACAGAGTATGGGATATTTAGTACTCCCATATCTTTTTAATTAGTGTAATTCATCTTAGAAAAGGATTTATATGTTTTTATTCATGCCTGTTGTAATTATAGTTTGTAACTTATAAATCCAAAATGTCTACTTTTTAGTAATTCAATTATATCCCCCTCTTCTTGGTCTCTGTATCTATCTTCTATAACTTGAAATCTAAGTTGTGATATAGTGTGTACTGCCTCTACAAAATAAATCTACACTCAAACTTGTCTATCCTTCTGTCTGATGTTGGACTTATGTTCTATAGTTCTATTGCGAACACTTTGGGTCGACTATCCTATATAAACTTTAGAACAAGGACACATTTAAATATATCACAAACCCTGTATTGTAGGTCTAGAAGCCTGGAATTTTATATTTCTGACCAGTCTGCGGATGATAGAAAAATTCACATTTAATCATATTAATGCTAATACCGCAAATCAGGCGTGGATAACAGCCCAATTTTGAATCGTGCTTCACTATACATAAATGAAATATTGACTTGTGTACAGTGTACAATACATATACTCCTATTTAAAGGACTGTTAAACACAGTAGAAGAGTATTTTAAGAAGACAATGCAAAAACACTTTACTCTGAATTAAAATGAGCAGCGAAAATTTTTCTAATAAATTTCAAAATATCAGTCCTTTTCCCTGTCCCCGTATCATGTGACAGTCATCAGCAAATCACAGACTCATATGTGTACACTGAACTCTTGCACATGCTCAGTAGGAGCTGGAGCCTCCACATGTGCATTTAAAAAGTAATTCCATTTTTTTTTAAATGCATGCTTTTTCTTTGCCTGTAGTAATGCTTTACTATAATATGCAATGTGCTTGGCATTCACACACTTCTGGCAGAAACTAAAATTGCTAAATATTTGGAAGTTGGGCTCCTTTTATAATATGAAAAGAAAAAAATCCTGATAAATCACATCATTCAATTTACTAAGTTCTCCATTCTATATGTACTACATAAAAAATAACTGTTGTATCTATAGCTAAACTGTTAATTGAATAATATATTTATATTTAAAAAAAATGATTAAAGTGAAATGCTTATTTTGTCACAATACAGAAAGTATACATGGTAAGCTAATAAAATGCATATTAAATAAGAAAGACAGAGTAAACATTCTATAATGATACACTGGACAATTAGCTGAAAATCCAACAATTGCTCACGTAACAATTAATTTATTTGTATGTTTTTTTTCACTACAAATCATCAGAAACGTTAGTAACATATGTTGTACAAAAAAAGTATCAAACACAATCAAAACAAAATACAACAAACCTTTTACTTGGCTCAGTTATAAGTCATACCTTTCATATCCTGTTTCAGGAAACAATAGGTGTTTAAACCACTCATACACACCCATTGTAAATGAACTTGGTATACACTTCCATTAATGAAGGTGCTGCATCACATGGGTGTGCATTACATACTAGCAGTGTTAGCAAGCACTATATGTTTGCTGCTTGCACTGTTTGTGTTTGGGATCAAACCAACTTGTGGTTAAACAGAACTTTTCATTTCTTAGTGGAACTATATACTTATATTGTTTTCAAAAATTTAATAGAATGAAACCTGTGTAGCAAGAGAGCCAAAACACACCACATCCTTGTTACTAGGAAAATTATGGACTTCTTTTTGTTTATTCAAACTTATCTAGTAAGTACCCCTTACATGAAATGTTAATATTGTATGTCTTTAAATATTTTTTACATAAATGATTATGTGTTTAAATTAGACTTTTGAAGAGTATAATAATGTGTAATATATTTGATGTCATGTCTACACATTAGTGTTTTGTTATTGGATTTGTGTATATATACACAGTAAAATGTAACAATTGCAAGTTTAAAAAATATACATAATGTTAATTACCTTTATGCTTTAAAAGAACATTTAACATCTCTTCCTGTCATGTAATAATTGTGTTAGTCCAATGGCTCCTTTAAAAAAATGCTGCAAATCAAACAGCTGGTTTGGGCAGTTTGCAGCAGTTTGAAAACCTAGGTTACAGATCTTGCTTTTTGGCCTCTCTAAGGATCATGAGTCAATAACAATTTTTAGACACAAGCAAGAGGGGTTTAGTGTTGTTTAACAAGTTATACAATATTATAATTACAAAATGATTGTGATAACTAGAATTTAGTGATTGATTGATGGAAGGTTATAGGACAAACTCTAGAGTTGTAACCTGCTATTAAAAATCTACTTCTTGTGTTTTTTTGCGGTAAAAGTAAGACTGTAGTATGCATTGTAAAGTCTACTGTCATTAAATGGATAAATCACTTCTGTTTTTTTAATCACATTTACTTCTTTTTTTTCTTAATATACATTGTTAAAACGTAGTGCCTTTTAATGAGAGCATACCTAGGTAGTCTTAGGAGTAGGCATATGTCTTATGCACTATATAGTAGCTGTGTTTGTAACAATGTTATACACCTTTGCATGCTCTTGAGCCTATTGAGATATTCTCTCAATGAAAGGAACTAGATTTAAACAAAGGATATCAATAGAAAGAGGTACAATGAAAAAAAATAAAAAAAAATTAAAAATCTTTCTTCCTAAATCATAAGTTTAACCCTTTCGAGTCTGGGCTACGTTGCCTACATCGGAACAACTTTTCCGATGTAGACAAATTGAAACCACGCGATCGTGCACACGATCACGAGATTTCAATTATTAGATCGCGTCTGGGGGGCGTCCCTAGGAACGCCCCCAAGACCGCAATCAAGTCCTGACAGCACAGAAGGCTTCAGGACAGCCATTAGCTATGACGTTCTATTCCGTCATAACGGCTTTAAAGCCCAGTCTAATTATGACGGAATAGAACGGCATAACGGCTTTAAAAGGTTAAGACTCTGATAGTCTGTGACATGGTAAAAAACAAGAAATAAAGAGTAGTGGAGCACCAGCCCAATTTATATAAAACAAAAAATATTTTATTTACTAAATGAATAAAAGAACAACAACAAGGTGCCATTCTCCTAATAGAAGTCAGCTCCTACAGCTGCTGACGACATGTTTCGGCTGTTGCCATTATCAAAGCTGCTTGTTTCTGCAGGTAAAACCCCGCCTTTAAAAAGGTGAACCATGACTCCTATAGGACAACAGATAACATAAAACATTTGCATATTAACCAATTCAATACCCACAAGGGCATGTCTGAATATAGTTGAACCCAGTGACTTAATGTGTGAACACTACAAGCCCTAGTGACTAGTGTTACCCTAGAGCTATGCTGAAAATCAGTTTAACTATATTAATAGTTGCTTACTATACTAGAAACTATTCTAAGATAGACATTATTGAAGTCATATATAATGAGTAGTGAATATCCTAACTATAACAAAGGAAGCTGCACTATAAACAGGGGGTGAGCATATGTCAATCACAAACAATGATAATTAAATAAAGGCCCAAATATTGGTCATATTATAATCTGATTTGATAAAGTAAATGCTCCCTACCAGAGTTAGACAATCCTCCTGAATAAAGTTCCTTTTTATTCTAATTATTCTAGCTACACCTATTCAGAGTAATAGAATAAGTAAAGTAAACCTTATTACATTAATACATTAAAGCTGGCCTCAAACTAGTAAATTCACCTCCTAACAGTGAGGTAAATGATACATAACCTGAGTCATCAAGGACTGCGGTAAGTGGGAGGACATAAAATCTCACAATTTCACTGTGGTGGTTGGGGACCTGTGTGCCAGGTCTCATACTATTACTCCCAATAATTAATCAGGTCATACATTGAATTTACACCTGAGGGATACCTTGTTTTATGTGTGAAGATCCAAAAGATCTCACGTTTGGATAGTACTTTATCCCTGTCCCCTCCTCTTGGGGGTCTCAATATTCTTTCTATACACATCCAGTGGAAAGTCTCTGAACTTTTCCCATGTGTATTAGTAAAGTGTTGGACAAGGGGGGTGCTTGCCCTACCTAACCTGATGCTCGAGAGATGCTCTCTGATTCTTGATCTAACCTCACGGGTCGTGAGACCCACGTACTGTTTTGCACGTGCCAAATAGATAGTATATGTAGACCTGCAGTTGAGACACATGTTTTTTATGAAAACCTGTCCCGTTACCATGGAGCTAAAAGTGCTCCCTGTCTCTACCTTTTCACAAGCAACACAAGTGTTACCCTAGAGCATAGCTCTAGGGTAACACTAGTCACTAGGGTTTGTAGTGTTCACACATTAAGTCACTGGGTTCAACTATATTCAGACATGCCCTTGTGGGTATTGAATTGGTTAATATGCAAATGTTTTATGTTATCCATTGTCCTATAGGAGTCATGGTTCAGCTTTTTAAAGGCGGGGTTTCACCTGCAGAAACAAGCAGCTTCGATAACGGTTACGGCAACAGCCGAAACATGTCGTCAGCAGCTGTAGGAGCTGACTCCTATTAGGAGAATGGCACCTTGTTGTTGTTCTTTTATTCATTTAGTAAATAAAGTATTTTTTGTTTTATATAAATTGGACTGGTGCTCCGCTACTCTTTATTTCTTGCCACATTGACTGACCTAACAGCGAGCAAGCACAGTCCGGAGGAGACTACTCCTCTTGTTCCCTGCTAAGACGCTGCAATACGGACTCCTCGCAGCTACAATCAAGGTACAGAGCCCTCCAATCGCAAAGTCAGCAAGCTGAGGACGCTGACACGGACCACGCCCCCTTCCTCTGAGGACGTCTGAGGAGGGTTTGCTTGGGACTGATAGCTATACGCTACAGCACCGGAGGAACGTTAGACAGTTACGATTACCTTAACGGCAAAGTATCCACAGGCTGCAGGATCCCTATTCCCCAGGACCGGACAGCACGGAGGTATAAGGGGCGGCGGTTGGTCCGCCTTGGAGAGTGAATTGACGGCGGTGAGGAGCGGGTGAGTCCGGTTCATGTTAGTGCCTGGACACTGACTGATTTACTATACTTGCACAGTTTTCAGCGGTTAGAGGAGAGCACACTGCACTATGGTAAAAAACAAAACAAACAAAAAAACAACAACTTTCCATTAAAGGGACAGTGCACTGTAAAATTGGTTTCCTCTTAAAGTGACTTATTACAGCAGCTGCAGAATATAAAATTCATATGACATTGCTCCTTTAGTGTTCTTTTTCTGTATAAAAATAGCTGTTTTTTTTTGCTAGTTGAAACCACAACTCATTTCAATGGATTGAGATTTTAGGGAGAGCAGACACCCTACATAGGTCAGGATACAACAGGCCAATACAGCTATTTCAAATGACAAAATAAACCTAAATAAGCTATTTGTAAACTAATTGTAATTCCCCACCACATAAAATGGATCACCAGGAACCCATTAAAGAGGTATAGATGTATTTGCAGCAGAAATAGTAAGGTTCTTATGCCACTTTATAGATCATTAGTTAGGCCTCATCTTGAGTATTGTGTGTAGTTCTCGAGGCCATATCTTCAGAAGGATATTAACAAACTTGAATCTGTGCAAAGGAGGGCTACCAAAATGGTACATGGTCTAAAATATAAAACTTACCAGGATAGGCTCAATGACCTAAACATGTATAGCTTAGAGGAGAGAAGGGAAAGAGGTGATATGATAGCAACTTTCAAGTTGGCTGTGGGTATTTCAAGAACAAGGGGTCATGATCTCAAGCTAAAGGGTAGTAGATTCAGGAGTAATTTGAGGAAGCACTTCTTTACAGAAAGAGTGATTGATTTATGGAAAAAACTTCCTCAAGAGGTAGTAGCGACAAACACTGTGGGGGACTTTAAAAATGCCTAAAAAAAACTATCCTACGAACTAGATAAGTTTATACTTTTAGATAATATCGTGCAGACTTGCTGGGCCTATGGCTCTTATCTGCCGTCAATATCTATGTTTCTAATAAAGGGATACTAACCCCAATTTTTTTCTTTCATGATTCGGATAGAGCATGCAATTTTAAGCAGCTTTCTAATTTACTTATAGTATCAATTTTTCTTTATTTGAAAAAGTAGGAATACAAGCTTTGAAACCAGCCCATTTTAGGTTGAGAACCTGGATGCGCTTGCTGATTGGATGGCTAAATGCAGGCACCAATCAGCAAGCCCTATCCAGGGTACTGAACAAAAAATAGGTCGGCTCCAAAGCTTTCATTCCTGCCTTTTCAAATAAAGATAGCAAGAGAATGAAGAAAAAATGATAATAGGAGTAAATTAGTAAGTTGCTTAAAATTGCATGTCCTATCCGAATCATGAAAGAAAAAAATTTGGGTTTAATATCCCTTTTTAAAGGGGAGAGACTTTTATAGTACACTGTCTTTTTAAGACAAAATCATTCTAATGCCTATGTTACAGTGTATAGCTGATTCACTAATGTTGATCATCAACCCTTAGTATGGTGTTTCTCAGTTCCAATCTGGAAATACCTGTAACAGGCAAGATTACATTGATCTGCTTACCCAAATACAGGGTGGTCAGTAACAATGAATAAGCTACTGCATAGTCTAAAACAACTACTTAAAATCTGACCTCTTATGTAGACTGGAGATGAGACACTTGATCAGTGAATTAGCTCAGGGCAGAAATGCAAAACATAGCAGCTCACTAGATAGTGCATTGTACTGCGAGTATGAAGTAATGTGATTTTTTTTTAATTTTATGTGTTGGCATTGCCTCATGTGTTTACTACTGTTCAGTGCTGTGTAAAATGCTGCCACTTTATAAAAGCTATAGAATAGCAGTATGTGAAGCACTTTATTTCAAGAAGGGAGTAACAACAACGTCCAATGGTTGAATGAGACTAAAGAGTTTTCGAGATGGCTAAATAAAAGTACCATGACAGGCAAGGCTGCAGCAGTGGGAAACTTCAAATTGGTAAAACAGTATGCACAATGTATGCATAGCAAAATGTAAAAAAAAATGTTACCAACAGTATCATTTTACTGTTATGTTTGTTCTAATTTACATAGTAAAGTTACTTTGGTGGTCTTTACTTGTATCTGTGTATTTCTTGGAGCATAATATATAGGGTCTGTCCCTACAACCTTACATTATCATTTTAAAGGGACAGTCAAGTAAAAAAAAGAAACTTTCATGATTTAAATAGGGCATGTCATTTTAAACAACTATCCAATTTACTTTTATCACCAATTTTGCTTTGTTCTCTTGGTGTTCTTAGTTGAAAGCTAAACCTAAAGGGTTCATATGCTAATTTCTTAGACCTTGAAGGCTGCCTCTAATCTAAAAGCATTTTGACAGTTTTTCACCAGTTAGTTCATGTGTTTCATAGAGATAACATTGAGCTCGTGAAACTTCTAGGAGTAAGCACTGATTGGCTAAAATGCAAGTCTGTCAAAAGAACTGAAATAAGGGGGCAGTTTGCAGAGGCATATATAGAAGGTAATAAGAGGTAAAACGTGTATTATTATAACTGTTGGTTATGCAAAACTAGGGAATAGGTAGTAAAGGGATTATCTATCTTTTTAAACAACAGAATTCTGGTGTTGACTGTTCCTTTAACATCAGTGGATCTACACTCTAATTATACTTTTTTTTTTTTTGCAGTTTATCTTTGCAATTCCTGATAATGGATCATATTAGGCATTCTAGCCAGTCAAATGCTGTATTTACCTCCTAAAAGAATCTGTTCTCTTTACATCAATCCAGGGAGTGCTTCTGATTTTTCTCCAGGATTTAAAGGTCTGTGCACTTTACATTCTGTAGCTGTGGCGGCTAGACCTCCTCCAAGAATGCACAACGTTTCTTAGAAAACAGAACACCTAAGGATGCTCTTGTTTCAGACTTTTACACCTCAGATTTTTCTGAAAATGTTTTTTTTTTTTTATTTTTTTTTTTAATGATGATCGTGAGTCTTTTTCTGATCAGGTAACAGAGTCTACCTCTTTCATGCTTGAGATTGAGCATCTTAGTTCTTTGTTTGAAGATGTTTATGTATTTTAGGTGTTTAGACTCTACAGCCTGAGGACAAACCTTCTGCTAAATCTCTAGAGATTTTTTTCCTGATCCTGAGGCTCTTGTTAAAATAATTTTCAGAGAATGAACCAAACCTGGTCTTCTCTTTTTATCATTCCTGTATATTTAATTGAAGTTTTGCTTTATCAGCTTCTTATGTAGAGCTTTGGGAAATGTTTCCAATGGTGGATGACACAATTTTTTTAGCCTAACGTACTACTATTCCCCTAGAGGATATTAATATTTTTCAGAAACCAATTGAAATTGGTAACTTTTAATTGAAAGGCCTCTTCCAGCCAACAGTTCTTCTGTAGCAGGTTTGTCTACTCTTTGTTGTGGCAATTTCTCTGAGCAAATTTCAGAAGACTCTGTGGATGAAGACTTTCAAAATCTTTTGAATCTTCTAAAGTCGACTAATGCACTTATTTGTGGTCCCATTGTTGACATCATTCAATTTAATTCTAAGTAGATGACTTTAGCATTGCTGACCAGAAGGACTTTAGGATTTGTCATTATCAGCTAACAAGGTGTTCAAAGATAACTCCCCCCCCCCCCAGGTCAAGAAGTCTATGGGAAAAATAGAACAAATAGTCCTTTTTTTGTTTCTTTTGTCAATCTAGGAACCAAAAATCTTCCTCCTGCTTACAATGACCAGAATCTTCCAGATATTCCTGAAAGTTTAATTCCAGTTGGAACAAGGCCAAGCATTCTATGAGTCTTCTTTATCTGCAAAATTGGCATGAAGTTACTGCCCCAATCCAGATTATTTTCTGATAGGAGGCAGCTTACACCTTGAAGGCCTGATTGCAGTCTACCCAGGATCTCTGGGTTCTCAGGATTACAGAATGTTTAAAATCAAGACCTATGGGAGGAAAAGGAGTCTTCTGTCTCATGTTCCAAAAGACTTTCTGAATTTTATGGCTGTATTAGTTGTAGTTCAAGATTTGGAACAAGGCCAAGGATTTCAATCCTATTTGTATTCCAAAGAAAAAGGGATACATTTGGACATTTCTGGACTTAATGACTTTAAACAAATTTCTTAGAGTTCCTATTTTCAAAATAGTAACAATCTGGACAATTCTACCCCTTATTCAAAAGGGTCAATTTAGGTCCACATTTATTTTGAAGGATGCCTACCTTCCTATTTCTAGATCAACTTCAGTTTCTAAGATTTACCTTTCAGGATAAAGTTTTTCAGTTTGTGGCTCCTCCAATTTGTTCTAAATACAGCTCCCAGTATTTTTATGATGGTTCTAGGAATTCTCTTGTCTGTAATAAGAATTTGTGTAGTTCAGTGGTTCTACACCTGAATGACATATTGGTTCAGTCTCTGTTTTTCCTAGAGCTGTATTTCATACCAACCATCTACTGTTGTTTATTCGTAACAGTAGACTGTCTTATCTTACTGAAAATAAGATAAGGAATCTTGAAAGAAAGAGAAAAATCAAAGTCTTCTGGCAGAAGGTATTGCTAAAAGCAACTTAGTCTAAAAGATGAGGGATCAAAGTCTCAGTCAGGTTTTTTCAAAACTGCTCTAAATTTCCATCCCATCTGTAGCTCAATGAATGGAAGTGTTAGGTCTGATGATTGCATCATCAGATGTTTTTTTTTTCTTCCTTTTGCACGTTTCCATGAGACTTCTTCAATTTTGCATGCTTTCTCAATGATGGAAAAGCTTCACTCAACTATCTATCTCACAGAATAATATGTGATTCTTCAGTGAGGCAATCTCTGTCCTGGTGGATAGTTTTCCAAACTTTTTTTATGGGGGCATCCTTTATTTGTTTTTTTTGATTGGGCAAGTGGAAAAGTAAACTATATTTCTTTCATGTAATTAGCAAGAGTCCATGAGCTAGTGACGTATGGGATATACATTCCTACCAGGAGGGGCAAAGTTTCCCAAACCTCAAAATGCCTATAAATACACCCCTCACCACACCCACAAATCAGTTTTACAAACTTTGCCTCCTATGGAGGTGGTGAAGTAAGTTTGTGCTAGATTCTACGTTGATATGCACTCCGCAGCAGGTTGGAGCCCGGTTTTCCTCTCAGCGTGCAGTGAATGTCAGAGGGATGTGAGGAGAGTATTGCCTGTTTGAATTCAATGATCTCCTTCTACGGGGTCTATTTCATAGGTTCTCTGTTATCGGTCGTAGAGATTCATCTCTTACCTCCCTTTTCAGATCGACGATATACTCTTATATATATACCATTACCTCTGCTGATTTTCGTTTCAGTACTGGTTTGGCTTTCTACAACATGTAGATGAGTGTCCTGGGGTAAGTAAGTCTTATTTCTTTCATGTAATTAGCAAGAGTCCATGAGCTAGTGACGTATGGGATATACATTCCTACCAGGAGGGGCAAAGTTTCCCAAACCTTAAAATGCCTATAAATACACCCCTCACCACACCCACAATTCAGTTTTACAAACTTTGCCTCCGATGGAGGTGGTGAAGTAAGTTTGTGCTAGATTCTACGTTGATATGCGCTCCGCAGCAAGTTGGAGCCCGGTTTTCCTCTCAGCGTGCAGTGAATGTCAGAGGGATGTGAGGAGAGTATTGCCTATTTGAATGCAGTGATCTCCTTCTAAGGGGTCTATTTCATAGGTTCTCTGTTATCGGTCGTAGAGATTCATCTCTTACCTCCCTTTTCAGATCGACGATATACTCTTATATATACCATTACCTCTGCTGATTCTCGTTTCAGTACTGGTTTGGCTATCTGCTATATGTAGATGAGTGTCCTGGGGTAAGTAAGTCTTATTTTCTGTGACACTCCTAGCTATGGTTGGGCACTTTGTTTATAAAGTTCTAAATATATGTATTCAAACATTTATTTGCCTTGACTCAGAATGTTCAACTTTCCTTATTTTTCAGACAGTCAGTTTCATATTTGGGATAATGCATTTTAATTTAACATTTTTTACCTTAAAATTTGATTTTTTCCCTGTGGGCTGTTAGGCTCGCGGGGGCTGAAAATGCTTCATTTTATTGCGTCATTCTTGGCGCGGACTTTTTTGGCGCAAAAATTCTATTTCCGTTTCCGGCGTCATACGTGCCGCCGGAAGTTGCGTCATTCTTTGACGTTATTTTGCGCCAAAAATGTCGGCGTTCCGGATGTGGCGTCATTTTTGGCGCCAAAAAGCATTTAGGCGCCAAATAATGTGGGCGTCTTATTTGGCGCGAAAAAATATGGGCGTCACTTTTGTCTCCACATTATTTAAGTCTCATTTTTTATTGCTTCTGGTTGCTAGAAGCTTGTTCTTTGGCATTTTTTCCCATTCCTGAAACTGTCATTTAAGGAATTTGATCAATTTTGCTTTATATGTTGTTTTTTTCTTTTACATATTGCAAGATGTTCCACGTTGCAACTGAGTCAGAAGATACTTCAGGAAAATCACTGCACAATGCTGGAGCTACCAAGCTAAGTGTATCTGCTATAAACTTTTGGTATCTGTTTCTCCAGCTGTTATTTGTATTGCATGTCATGTCAAACTTATTAATGCAGATAAAATTTCCTTTAGTACTGTTACATTACCTGTTGCTGTTCCGTCAACATCTAATTTTCAGAGTGTTCCTGATAACATAAGAGATTTTATTTTTTAAATCCATTAAGAAGGCTATGTCTGTTATTTTTCCTTCTAGTATACATAAAAGTCTTTTAAAACTTCTCTTTTTTTCAGATGAATTTTTAAATGAACATCATCATTCTGATACTGATAATGGTTCTTCTGGTTCTGAGGTTTCTGTCTCAGAGGTTGATGCTGATAAATCTTTGTATTTGTTCAAGATGGAATTTATTCGTTCTTTACTTAAAGAAGTGTTATTTGCATTAGAAATAGAGGATTCTGGTCCTCTTGATACTAAATGTAAACGTTTAAATAAGGTTTTTAAATCTCCTGTAGTTATTCCAGAAGTGTTTTATCTCCCTGATGCTATTTCTGAAGTAATTTCCAGGGAATGGAATAATTTGGGTAATTTATTTACTCCTTCTAGACGTTTAAGCAAATTATATCCTGTGCCATCTGACAGATTAGAGTTTTTTGGGACAAAAATCCCTAAGGTTATGGGGCTGTCTCTACTCCTGCTAATGTACTACTATTCCTACGGCAGATAGTACTTCATTTAAGGATCCTTTAGATAGGAAAATTGATTCCTTTCTAAGAAAAGCTTACTTATGTTCAGGTAATTTTCTTAGACCTGCTATATTTTTAGCGGATGTTGCTGCAGCTTCAACTTTTTGGTTAGAAGCTTTAGCGCAACAAGTAACAGATCATAATTTTATAGCATTATTTTTATTCTATAACATGCTAATAATTTTATTGGTGATACCATCTTTTGATATCATTAGAGTTGATGTCAGGTATATGTCTCTAGCTATTTTAGCTAGAATAGCTTTATGGATTAAACTTGGAATGCTGACATGTCTTCTAAGTCAACTTTGCTTTCCCTTTCTTTCCAGGGTAAATAATCATTTTCGTTCCTTTCCTCACAAGGAACAAAAGCCTGATCCTTCATCCTCAGGAGCGGTATCAGTTTGGAAACTATTTCCAGTTTGGAATATATCCAAGCCTTATAGAAACCTATAGCCAGCTCCTAAGTACCTATGAAGGTGCGGCCCTTATTCCAGCTCAGCTGGTATGGGGCAGATTACGTTTTCTTCAAAGAAATTTGGATCAATTCCGTTCTTAATCTCTGGTTTCAGAAACATTGTTTCAGAAAGGTACAGAATTGGCTTCAAGTTAAGGCCTCCTGCTAAGAGATTCTTTTCTTTCCCGTGTCCCAGTTAACACAGCAAAGGCTCAGCATTTCTGAAATGTGTTTCAGATCTAGAGTTGGCTGGAGTATTTATGCCAGTTCCAGTTCTGGAACAGGGGCTGGGGTCTTATTTTATCTCTTCATTGTACCAAAGAAGGTCAATTCCTTCAGACCAGTTCCGGATCTATCATTATTGAATCATTATGTTAGGATACCAACATTCAAGATGGTTACTGTAGGACTATCCTGCCTTTTGTTTAGCAAGGGCATTATATGTCTACAATAGATTTACAGGATGTGTATCTGCATATTCCGATTCATCCAGATCACTTTTAGTGTCTGAGATTCTCTTTTTAGACAAGCATTACCAGTTTTGTGGCTCTACCGTTTGGCTCAGCCTCAGTTCCAAGAATTTTTTTCAAAGGTTCTCGGTGCCCTTCTTTCTGTAATCAGAGAATAGGGTTTTGGTATTTCCTTATTTGGATGATATCTTGGTATTTGCTCAGTCTTCTCATTTTCGAAGAATCTCATACGAATCGACTTGTGTTGTTTCTTCAAGTTCATGGTTGGAGGATCAATTTACCAATCAGTTCATTGATTCCTCAGACAAGGGTAACCTTTTTAGGTTTCTAGATAAATTCAGTGTCTATGACTCTGTCCTTGTCAGACAAGAGAAGTTTAACATTGATATCAGCTTGTCAAAACCTTCAGTCACAATCATTCCCTTTGGTAGCCTTATGCATGGAAATGTTGGGTCTTAGGACTGCCGCATCAGATGCGATCTCCTTTGCTCGTTTTCACATGCGACCTCTTCAGCTCTGTATGCTGAACCAATGGTGCAGGGATTACTCAAAGATATCTCAATTAATATCTTTAAACCGATTTTACAACACTCTCTGACATGGTGGACAGATCACCATCGTTTAGTTCAGGGGGCTTCTTTGTTCTTCCGACCTGGACTATAATCTCAACAGATGCAAGTCTTACAGGTTGGGGAGCTGTGTGGGGGTATCTGACGGCACAAGGGGTTTGGGAATCTCAGGAGGTGAGATTTCCGATCAATATTTTGGAACTCCGTGCAATTTTCAGAGCTCTTCAGTCTTGGCCTCTTCTGAAGAGAGAGTTGTTCATTTGTTTTCAGATAGACAATGTCACAACTGTGGCATACATCAATCATCAAGGAGGGACTCACAGTCCTCTGGCTATGAAAGAAGTATCTCGAATTTTGGTTTGGGCGGAATCCAGCTCCTGTCTAATCTCTGCGGTTCATATCCCAGGTATGGACAATTGGAAAGCGGATTATCTCAGTCGTCAAACGTTGCATCCGGGCGAATGGTCTCTTCACCCAGAGGTATTTCTTCAGATTGTTCAAATGTAGGAACTTCCAGAAATAGATCTGATGGCTTCTCATCTAAACAAGAAACTTCCCAGGTATCTGTCCAGATCCCGGGATCCTCAGGCGGAGGCAGTGGATGCATTATCACTTCCTTGGAAGTATCATCCTCCCTATATCTTTCCGCCTCTAGTTCTTCTTCCAAGAGTAACCTCCAAGATTCTGAAGGAATGCTCGTTTGTTCTGCTGGTAGCTCCGGCATGGCCTTACAGGTTTTGGTATGCGGATCTTGTCCGGATGGCCTCTTGCCAACCGTGGACTCTTCCGTTAAGACCAGACCTTTTGTCTCAAGGTCCTTTTTTTCCATCAGGATCTGAAATCCTTAAATTTAAAGGTATGGCGATTGAACGCTTGATTCTTGGTCAAAGAGGTTTCTCTGACTCTGTGATTAATACTATGTTACAGGCTCGTACATCTGTATCCAGAGAGATATATTATAGAGTCTGGAAGACTTATATTTCTTGGTGTCTTTCTCATCATTTTTCTTGGCATTCTTTTAGAATACCGAGAATATTACAGTATTCTTCAGGATGGTTTAGATAAGGGTTTGTCCGCAAGTTCCTTGAAAGGTCAAATCTCTGCTCTTTCTGTTCTTTTTCACAGAAAGATTGCTATTCTTCCTGATATTCATTGTTTTGTACAAGCTTTGGTTCGTATAAAGCCTGTCATTAAGTCAATTTCTCCTCCTTGGAGTTTGAATTTGGTTCTGGGGGCTCTTCAAGCTCCTCCATTTGAACCTATGCATTCATTGGATATTAAATTACTTTCTTGGAAAGTTTTTTGTTCCTTTTGGCCATCTCTTCTGCCAGAAGAGTTTCTGAATTATCTGCTCTTTCTTGTGAGTCTCCTTTTCTGATTTTTCATCAGGATAAGGCGGTGTTGCGAACTTCTTTTGAATTTTTACCTAAAGTTGTGAATTCCAACAACATTAGTAGAGAAATTGTGGTTCCTTCATTATGTCCTAATCCTAAGAATTCTAAGGAGAAATCGTTGCATTCTTTGGATGTTGTTAGAGCTTTGAAATATTATGTTGAAGCTACGAAATCTTTTCGTAAGACTTCTAGTCTATTTGTTATTTTTTCCGGTTCTAGAAAAGGCCAGAAAGCTTCTGCCATTTCTTTGGCATCTTGGTTGAAATCTTTAATTCATCTTGCCTATGTTGAGTCGGGTAAAACTCCGCCTCAGAGAATTACAGCTCATTCTACTAGGTCAGTTTCTACTTCCTGGGCGTTTAGGAATGAAGCTTCGGTTGACCAGAGCTGCAAAGCAGCGACTTGGTCCTCTTTGCATACTTTTACTAAATTCTACCATTTTGATGTATTTTCTTCTTCTGAAGCAGTTTTTGGTAGAAAAGTACTTCAGGCAGCGGTTTCAGTTTGAATCTTCTGCTTATGTTTTTCATTAAACTTTATTTTGGGTGTGGATTATTTTCAGCAGGAATTGGCTGTCTTTATTTTATCCCTCCCTCTCTAGTGACTCTTGTGTGGAAAGATCCACTTCTTGGGTAGTCATTATCCCATACGTCACTAGCTCATGGACTCTTGCTAATTACATGAAAGAAAACATAATTTATGTAAGAACTTACCTGATAAATTCATTTCTTTCATATTAGCAAGAGTCCATGAGGCCCGCCCTTTTTTTGTGGTGGTTATGATTTTGTATAAAGCACAATTATTCCAATTCCTTATTTTATATGCTTTCGCACTTTTTTCTTATCACCCCACTTCTTGGCTATTCGTTAAACTGAATTGTGGGTGTGGTGAGGGGTGTATTTATAGGCATTTTAAGGTTTGGGAAACTTTGCCCCTCCTGGTAGGAATGTATATCCCATACGTCACTAGCTCATGGACTCTTGCTAATATGAAAGAAATGAATTTATCAGGTAAGTTCTTACATAAATTATGTTTTTCTGTGACACTCTAAAGCTATGGTTGGGCACTTTTTTATAAAGTTCTAAATATATGTATTCAAACATTTATTTGCCTTGACTCAGGATGTTCAACATTTCCTTATTTCAGACAGTCAGTTTCATATTTGGGATAATGCATTTGAATATATCATTTTTATCTTACCTTAAAATTTGACTTCCCTGTGGGCTGCGGGGGCTGAAAATGCTTCATTTTATTGCGTCATTCTTGGCGCGGACTTTCTTGGCGCGAAATTTTTTTTCTGTTTCCGGCGTCATAAGTTGCGTCATTTTTGACGTTTTTCGCGCCAAAAATGTCGGCGTTCCGGATGTGGCGTCATTTTTGGCGCTAATAGCATTTAGGCGCCAAATAATGTGGGCGTCAATTTTTGTCTCCACTTTATTTAAGTCTCGTTATTTTTTGCTTCTGGTTGCTAGAAGCTTGTTCACTGGCATTTTTTCCCATTCCTGAAACTGTCATTTAAGGAATTTGATACATTTTGCTTTATATGTTGTTTTTTCTATTACATATTGCAAGATGTCACACGTTGCAACTGAGTCAGAAGATACTACTGGAAAATCGCTGCCTGGTGCTGGAACTACCAAAGCTAAGTGTATCTGCTGTAAACTTTTGGTAGTTGTTCCTCCAGCTGTTGTTTGTATTAAATGTCATGACAAACTTGTTAATGCAGAAAATATTTCCTTTAGTAAAGTACCATTACCTGTTGCAGTTCCATCAACATCTAATGTTCAGAGTGTTCCTGATAACATAAGAGATTTTGTTTCTGAATCCATTAAGAAGGCTATGTCTGTTATTCCTCCTTCTGGTAAACTTAAAAAGTCTTTTAAAACTTCTCTTTATACAGATGAATTTTTAAATGAACATCATCATTCTGATTCTAATGATTCTTCTGATACAGAGGATTCTGTCTCAGAGGTTGATGCTGATAAATCGTCATATTTATTTAAAATGGAATTTATCCGTTCTTTACTTAAAGAAGTCCTAATTGCATTAGAAATTGAGGATTCTGGTCCTCTTGATACTAAATCTAAACGTTTAGACAAGGTCTTTAAATCTCCTGTGGTTATTCCAGAAGTTTTTCCTGTTCCTGGTACTATTTCTGAAGTAATTTCCAGAGAATGGAATAATTTGGGTAATTCATTTACTCCTTCTAAACGTTTTAAGCAATTATATCCTGTACCGTCCGACAGATTAGAGTTTTGGGACAAAATCCCTAAAGTTGATGGGGCTATTTCTACCCTTGCTAAACGTACTACTATTCCTACGGCAGATGGTACTTCCTTTAAGGATCCTTTAGATAGGAAAATTGAATCCTTTCTAAGAAAAGCTTATCTGTGTTCAGGTAATCTTCTTAGACCTGCTATATCATTGGCTGATGTTGCTGCAGCTTCAACTTTTTGGTTGGAAACTTTAGCGCAACAAGTAACAGATCATGATTCTCATAATATTATTATTCTTCTTCAACATGCTAATAATTTTATCTGTGATGCCATTTTTGATATTATCAGAGTTGATGTCAGGTTTATGTCTCTAGCTATTTTAGCTAGAAGAGCTTTATGGCTTAAAACTTGGAATGCTGATATGTCTTCTAAATCGACTCTACTTTCCCTTTCTTTCCAGGGTAATAAATTATTTGGTTCTCAGTTGGATTCCATTATCTCAACTGTTACTGGTGGGAAAGGAACTTTTTTACCACAGGATAAAAAATCTAAGGGTAAAAACAGGGCTAATAATCGTTTTCGTTCCTTTCGTTTCAACAAAGAACAAAAGCCTGATCCTTCATCCTCAGGAGCAGTTTCAGTTTGGAAACCATCTCCAGTCTGGAATAAATCCAAGCCTTCTAGAAAAGCAAAGCCAGCTTCTAAGTCCACATGAAGGTGCGGCCCTCATTCCAGCCCAGCTGGTAGGGGGCAGATTACGTTTTTTCAAAGAAATTTGGATCAAATCTGTTCACAATCTTTGGATTCAGAACATTGTTTCAGAAGGGTACAGAATTGGTTTCAAGATAAGAACTCCTGCCAAGAGATTTTTTCTTTCCCGTGTCCCAGTAAACCCAGTGAAAGCTCAAGCATTTCTGAAATGTGTTTCAGATCTAGAGTTGGCTGGGGTAATTATGCCAGTTCCAGTTCTGGAACAGGGGCTGGGGTTTTATTCGAATCTCTTCATTGTACCAAAGAAGGAGAATTCCTTCAGACCAGTTCTGGATCTAAAAATATTGAATCGTTATGTAAGGATACCAACATTCAAAATGGTAACTGTAAGGACTATCCTGCCTTTTGTTCAGCAAGGGCATTATATGTCTACAATAGATTTACAGGATGCATATCTGCATATTCCAATTCATCCAGCTCACTATCAGTTTCTGAGATTCTCTTTCCTGGACAAGCATTACCAGTTTGTGGCTCTGCCGTTTGGCCTAGCTACAGCTCCAAGAATTTTTACAAAGGTTCTCGGTGCCCTTCTGTCTGTAATCAGAGAACAGGGTATTGTGGTATTTCCTTATTTGGACGATATCTTGGTACTTGCTCAGTCTTCACATTTAGCAGAATCTCATACGAATCGACTTGTGTTGTTTCTTCAAGATCATGGTTGGAGGATCAATTCACTAAAAAGTTAATTGATTCCTCAGTCAAGGGTAACCTTTTTGGGTTTCCAGATAGATTCAGTGTCCATGACTCTGTCTTTGACAGACAAGAGACGTCTAAAATTGATTTCAGCTTGTCGAAACCTTCAGTCACAATCATTCCCTTCGGTAGCCTTATGCATGGAAATTCTAGGTCTTATGACTGCTGCATCGGACGCGATCCCCTTTGCTCGTTTTCACATGCGACCTCTTCAGCTCTGTATGCTGAACCAATGGTGCAGGGATTACACAAAGATATCTCAATTAATATCTTTAAAACCGATTGTACGACACTCTCTGACGTGGTGGACAGATCACCATCGTTTAGTTCAGGGGGCTTTTTTGTTCTTCTGACCTGGACTGTAATTTCTACAGATGCAAGTCTTACAGGTTGGGGAGCTGTGTGGGGGTCTCTGACAGCATAAGGGGTTTGGGAATCTCAGGAGGTGAGATTACCGATCAATATTTTGGAACTCAGTGCAATTTTCAGAGCTCTTCAGTCTTGGCCTCTTCTGAAGAGAGAATCGTTCATTTGTTTTCAGAGAGACAATGTCACAACTGTGGCATACATCAATCATCAAGGAGGGACTCACAGTCCTCTGGCTACGAAAGAAGTATCTCGAATTCTGGTTTGGGCGGAATACAGCTCCTGTCTAATCTCTGCGGTTCATATTCCAGGAATAGACTATTGGGAAGCGGATTATCTCAGTCGCCAAACGTTGCATCCGGGCGAATGGTCTCTTCCCCCAGAGGTATTTCTTCAGATTGTTCAAATGTGAGAACTTCCAGAAATAGATCTGATGGCTTCTCATCTAAACAAGAAACTTCCCAGGTATCTGTCCAGATCCCGGGATCCTCAGGCGGAGGCAGTGGATGCATTATCACTTCCTTGGAAGTATCATCCTGCCTATATCTTTCCGCCTCTAGTTCTTCTTCCAAGAGTAATCTCCAAGATTCTGAAGGAATGCTCGTTTGTTCTGCTGGTAGCTCCAGCATGGCCTCACAGGTTTTGGTATGCGGATCTTGTCCGGATGGCCTCTTGCCAACCGTGGACTCTTCCGTTAAGACCAGACCTTCTGTCGCAAGGTCCTTTTTTCCATCAGGATCTCAAATCCTTAAATTTAAAGGTATGGAGATTGAACGCTTGATTCTTGGTCAAAGAGGTTTCTCTGACTCTGTGATTAATACAATGTTACAGGCTCGTAAATCTGTATCTAGAGAGATATATTATAGAGTCTGGAAGACTTATATTTCTTGGTGTCTTTCTCATCATTTTTCCTAGCATTCTTTTAGAATTCCGAGAATTTTATAGTTTCTTCAGGATGGTTTAGATAAAGGTTTGTCCGCAAGTTCCTTGAAAGGTCAAATCTCTGCTCTTTCTGTTCTTTTTCACAGAAAGATTGCTAATCTTCCTGATATTCATTGTTTTGTGCAAGCCTTGGTTCGTATAAAACCTGTCATTAAGTCAATTTCTCCTCCTTGGAGTTTGAATTTGGTTCTGGGGGCTCTTCAAGCTCCTCCGTTTGAACCTATGCATTCATTGGACATTAAATTACTTTCTTGGAAAGTTTTGTTCCTTTTGGCCATCTCTTCTGCCAGAAGAGTCTCTGAATTGTCTGCTCTTTCTTGTGAGTCTCCTTTTCTGATTTTTCATCAGGATAAGGCAGTGTTGCGAACTTCTTTTGAATTTTTACCTAAGGATGTGAATTCCAACAACATTAGTAGAGAAATTGTAGTTCCTTCATTATGCCCTAATCCTAAGAATTCTAAGGAGAAATCATAGCATTCTTTGGATGTTGTTAGAGCTTTGAAATATTATGTTGAAGCTACTAAGACTTTCCGAAAGACTTCTAGTCTATTTGTCATCTTTTCCGGTTCTAGAAAAGGCCAGAAAGCTTCTGCCATTTCTTTGGCATCTTGGTTGAAATCTTTAATTCATCATGCCTATGTTGAGTCGGGTAAAACTCCGCCTCAGAGGATTACAGCTCATTCTACTAGGTCAGTTTCTACTTCCTGGGCGTTTAGGAATGAAGCTTCGGTTGATCAGATTTGCAAAGCAGCAACTTGGTCTTCTTTGCATACTTTTACTAAATTCTACCATTTTGATGTATTTTCTTCTTCTGAAGCTGTTTTTGGTAGAAAAGTACTTCAGGCAGCTGTTTCAGTTTGAATCTTCTGCTTATGTTTTCATTTAAACTTTATTTTGGGTGTGGATTATTTTCAGCAGGAATTGGCTGTCTTTATTTTATCCCTCCCTCTCTAGTGACTCTTGCGTGGAAAGATCCACATCTTGGGTAGTCATTATCCCATACGTCACTAGCTCATGGACTCTTGCTAATTACATGAAAGAAAACATAATTTATGTAAGAACTTACCTGATAAATTCATTTCTTTCATATTAGCAAGAGTCCATGAGGCCCACCCTTTTTTGTGGTGGTTATGATTTTTTTGTATAAAGCACAATTATTCCAATTCCTTATTTTTTATGCTTTCGCACTTTTTTCTTATCACCCCACTTCTTGGCTATTCGTTAAACTGATTTGTGGGTGTGGTGAGGGGTGTATTTATAGGCATTTTGAGGTTTGGGAAACTTTGCCCCTCCTGGTAGGAATGTATATCCCATACGTCACTAGCTCATGGACTCTTGCTAATATGAAAGAAATTAATTTATCAGGTAAATTCTTACATAAATTATGTTTTTAAATCCCAGGAAAGAAATCTAAGAAGCAGATTTCCTTAGTAGGTAATACATTCTAAATGAATGTTTTCTTCTTCAAGTAGTTTTCTACTATATGTGTTACAATGGGGTCTCTCAGAGATATACCTGATGTCTTCTTTTCCAAAATTCAAAGGTCAAATTGAATAGAGGATTCTTCTTTAATTTGACTGCCCTGGTCAGGTCCTGCAGATTATAGTTTGCGAATCTGATTCAGATGTCAAGCTTTCTCCAGTCATCAAGATCTCTAGTCTCTCATATTGATGGATTAGAGATTAAATACTTATTATTTTATTTTATTTTTTAACAAAGAGGTTTATTTGATGCTATATTGAACACATTATTTCAGGCCATAAAGCCTGTTCGCAAGTAAAATGTCTCAAATCATTTGTAAAGTTGCTTTTTTCCTGCTATGAAAATCAGGGTTTTACCTGACATTCTTTTAGAATTCCAAGAATTCTTTTATATTTTGCAAGTTGTTTCAGAAAATGATTTATCTGCTAAATCTTTAGTCATATTTTGCCTGTTTTGCTAAGCGTCTTGACATCAAGGCTTTGTTCAGCGTTAGTCAGGATATTTCCAATTTCTACTCTTTGGAACATATTTAATTTATTTTTACAAACTTTAAAGGTTTCTCTTTTTGAATCTGCATGCTTTGGACATTTAGCTTCTGTCTTGGAAATTTGTTGCTTTTAGCAAAACCTTCTGCCAGAACACTTTTTTTTTTTTTTTTTTTTTTGCTCTTTTGTGAGATTCCTTATCTTATTTTCATCAAGATAAGACCGTTGTTAAAGACTCAATATGAATTTTACCTAAAGTTATTTTTGGATAAAATCAATCAATAGATTATAGCTCATCTCCTTGTCCTAATCCAAATAATTAATTTCACGGTTTCTTACTTAGTGATATGAAACCTAAATTTTTTTTCTTTCATGATTCAGATAGTGCATGTCATTTTAAGCAACTTTCTGATTTACTCCTATTATCAATTTTTCTTTGTTTTCTTGATATCTTTATTTGAATAGCAGAAATGTAAGCTTAGGAGCAGGCCCATTTTTGGTTCAGCACCTGGTTTGTGCTTGCTGATTGGTGGCTAAATGTAGCCACCAATCATCAAGTGCTACCCAGCACTTGGTTTTTGTTCTTATAAATGCACCACATATTTGCCAACTGTCCTGCTTTTCCCAGGACAGTCTGTTTTTTGGCTTTTTGTCCCTGTCAATTAAGTCTGTCCCATGTTGAGTTTGTATTTAGTTTAGTTTTAAAAGAACCATTAAAGGGACACTGAACCCATTTTTTTCTATCATTATTCAGATAGAGCATGCCATTTTAAGCAACTTTCTAATTTACTCCTATTATCAAATTCTTTTCATTCTCTTGGTATCTTTATTTGAAATGCAAGAATGTAAGTTTAGATGCTGGCCCATTTTTGGTGAACACACTGTGTTGTTCTTGCTGATTTGTGGGTAAATTCACCTACCAATAAACAAGTGCTTTCCATGGGTCTGAACCAAAAAAGTAGCTTAGATGCCTTATTTTTTAAATAAAGAAAGCAAGAGAACGAAGAAAAATTGATAATAGGAGTAAATTAGAAAGTTGTTTAAAATTGCATACTCTATCTGAATCACGAAAGAAAAAAAAATTAGGTTCAGTGTCCCTTTAAGTACAGTAGAATTTCATAATCAAAATCTAGTGCTCATTTAAAATTCAAAATAAGTGTTATTGCTATGTATGTATTTTTTATTTTTTTTCTGACAAATTTTACTTTAATTTGCAGGCCCCCTATACCAAAAGCCAGTCATAGACTTGTATACTTTAGGTTTGTACATTCGGATCCTTCCTGAGGATCCCAATGCGGAAGTAAGGAGACGCTCATTCCCGTTTCAACATTTTCGTAGCCGGATTGTTTACTATAAAAGATCCCCTCTCTAAGATCTGTGCAAATCCAGATCTTATAGTAGGGGTCTTTTACAGGAATCAATCCAGCTATGAAAATATCCAATGGGGAACAATTTTTAAACTGTTTTGGTGCCATCAGAGGTGTCGTCATCATCCTGGCTGTCATAAGCAGAGCTGCAAAAGATCCTTGTAGACTATATACAGCTGGATATGTTTGGTAAGGATAGTTTTTTATATTTCCTAATCCTGTACATTGGAAATGGATTTCCATGCAGTTTTGTGCAACAAATATTTATTTAACATAGGCTGTTGTATTGTGAGCAAGCCATTTTTATTTTATCCCTAGACACCTTTAGAACTTTCTATGCTGTCCTAAAAGTGTTCCTAGTAGTGCAATACTAAAGTTTTCTCTGATCACGATACATTTTCTCAGTACTTTTCAAAAAGTCCAAAACTTGCCTTTTTTTGACAAATCTGCAAGTATTTCAAGACAATTTGGAATAATTCTATTATGTTGCATGTGCAAGATACTCTGAAACGGTCACCGACAATGTTTTAGAAGTGTATTTTTTACACATGGTTTATACTAATAAAAGGAACATGAAATCCTAAACTTTTCTTGATTCAGATAGAGAATACAATTTTTTTTTCTATTATCAAATTTGCTTAGATCTCTTGCTATTCTTTGTTGAAGAGATATCTAGATAGGTAGTGTGCACGTTTGAAGCATTACATGACAGCAAAAAGCACTGCCATCTAGTGGTCTTGCTAATGTATAGCATTGTAGCAAAACTGATGCCATGTAATGCTGCAGGATTGTGCACACTCCTGAACTTACCTTCATGCTTTTCAACAAAGGATAACAAGACATTTTTTTAATAATAAAAGTAAATTGGAAAAATGTTTAAATTTGTATGTTCTGTCTGAATCATTAAATACTATTTTTGCATTGTATGTCCCTTTTAAACTTCTATTCATCGATATTGTATAGTGCGTACATGGTATAGATTCACTAAAGCTCTATCACTTATTTATAATCTGTCTGCAGTGGGCAGGACACATTTATATATGTATTTGTAAAATTAATATTTATCTGTATTTAATTTGTGATATCCTTTATAGCTATGGTGATCTTTACGAAACGT
Organism: Bombina bombina; assembly: GCF_027579735.1. Classification (NCBI taxonomy): domain Eukaryota; kingdom Metazoa; phylum Chordata; class Amphibia; order Anura; family Bombinatoridae; genus Bombina; species Bombina bombina. The sequence continues at coordinate 155,505,242 of NC_069500.1, read as the reverse complement.
GAGATCAGGACCCCAACATCTGGAAATGGAATGTAGCAATCACTTTCTATAAATGTTTTTGTAATTCACACTCGCATTGTCGTGATTTTCACTTTCAGTACAGGCATCTTCATAAATAAGCTTTCATATGGGATCATACCTTGACGAAGAAGCTTTTTCCCGGGGAAGCCCCCATCGTGACTGGGATAGCCACAGCGATTGTGCCTTCATTACTGCAAAGACAAAACACGTTTAAGACCATGCAGTTTCCAGGTGCAATCCTGTTTGCACAACGTTTTTATGGCTACATTTTTTCAATTAAGCAGTTTCATGTTTTCAATGTGAGATCTGTTAAAATTCCATTTTAGAGATAAGTTGTGGCCACTTCCTTCTAATAGAAACCTGCAGCTATCTTACTTGATTTTAGAAGTATATCTTGCCAATCTGGAAAATGCTACTTCTTCAATAAATAATTTAGAATATTAAAAGTGTCAATATAATTAGACATGTGCGATTCGTTTTGGATCAATTCGGAAAAATCGGAGATTAGGATCGATTCGAATTTCCGAATTAAAATACTGCCGAATCTACCGAATGTATTTGAATCGATTCGGATGTATTCGGTAGATTCGGATGGCCGTGTATTACACTAGTATTGTACAGTATATTCGGTTTTACCACTCTGCTATGGGTTAAACCTAATATACAGTACATAATACTAGTGTAATACACAGCACATCCCACCTAACACTTACCGATATTCCGAATTTCCGAATCGATTCGAATCAAACCAAATTTTTTCGAATCCGAAAGAATCCGAATGAATCCGAAACGAATTCATTCAAATTTTTCCGAATTCGAATAGATCCGAACCGAAATTCAAATCGATCCGAAACGAATTTTTCGAAGCTGCACTAGTCTAAATATAATCATTAAGCAAACATGACCAGTATACCCATCATGCCTATATAGAAATTGTTTCTATGTTTACCAGTGATCATGATGGATTCAGATTACAATATTTTAATCTTATACATGTAAATGTGTATTTCCCTTACACAGTGTACAAAGGGTTTAATTCACAAGAACTGTACTGTAAACCTTAACAGCTGTGAAGGAGCCATTGTATATGTACGTTTCATTTGGATCCCCAGTTTTGATCCCAATAACAAGTACTTAACAACAGAAAATAAACTTTCAGTAACATTTCTATTGAAAACTTTTATTGGCTGTAAGCTTTTAGTGGCAGCTTCCATTTTAAATTGTAATCACCCGAAAAAACGCACTGCTTCTTCTATCGGCTAAAACTAAAAATGAGTTAATGGGAGACAATATCAGAAAGATTGTGATCAAGACCATATCTAGTAAAGTGAACCAATCTTTATATTTTGATATATAAATCATTGTTTTCTCTTGTATTGTTATTAGCTACCAATGAGTGTTAGATATGACGGGGACCCATAACAGTGTCTTGGAGTGGGGCTCATTAGTCATTAGCTGTATCACAGATAAACACAATTTAACATTTGCTATGAATTATCAAGCTAATGTGTTTATTTACATGTCCAGGGCTTTACAAAGAGCAAGTTTAATGGTAAAAGAGGGAGAAGGGGTTAACAAATGTTGAGCTTAGTTGTTAGAAGTTGAAAATCATCATTATCCCTGCTACCTTTATATTCAGCTTTGTGATCAACATTTTTCATCACCAAGATTTTTGTATTAAAATCTTATAATTGTATAATATTTTATTAAAAAAACAACATTGCTTTAAATTGTGGGAAAAAAAGTGTAACAGGATTAACTCTCCTTGCACACATCAATAATCTAGAAAACTGCAGCCTCTTTAGAAATAAAACAATATTGCTTTCATTTTTCAATGATCTTGGCTTGGGTTCATAAGTATAAAACTGATTTATGGTTTTGACATCCATGCAATGAATGGAGTTGTATTTATGGTTATTTCTTACAGGCTTTGTCATTCTGGCTCAGTTGCTGATTTCAGTGTGTTGTGTTTTTTTTTCTTCTAGTTGAACATTGCATTTGCATATAAGATTAGGCGGATTTCAGGTGTGTAGGGAAGTTTATCACCTGTTCTTCCTCACTAAGCACTGAGGCTTTGAGCTTTTCCTGCTACCTGACAGTAAGAGGTTACAGATAAGCAGATTAAAGACGTGTAAAATATCTCTGTTGTTCTACGGCTGCCCTTTCTGTTCCTTCGAGCCAGTTAGACTAGTTGTGGAAAGCTATCTGATTGGCAGAAACTTGAGCTCTGTTTCATAAATTATATCTCGGCTTGTATAAGCATGAATACTATCATTTTAGCAGCCAGTCACCCAGGCCTGCTGTTTCCTCGCTGCATGTGTTTTCATTTGTAGTTGACAATAATATTTCCTTGGATTTCCCTCTAGCTCATCTGACCACTGCATCTTTAAAAAGGGCTATGTGAGTAATTCCGTTTATTTTTATTTAACACTTTGTTTGCTTCATGTTGCAATGACAGCAATGCAGATTTGTAATTGTATAGCAGTGTATTTGTTAATTTTACTATTCTATTCCTAGAGTAATCAGTTTAATTCTAAATATATATTTGTGCAGAAACATTACAGTTTCCTTTAATCTATTTACAAAAAACGTAATAGGTTTATGTCCTTGCTTTTTCAATACTGAAATGTGCTAACTCGTTTTGTAGAGTTTCTTGATGTGAATAGTACCAATGTTTGAAATGCTTATTTCAGCAAGTTGCATCAAGATGCATATAACTCAGACACTGTTTTCATTTTTCTCAGCATTGTAGCCTGGTTATCTTTTCACCATAACCCTGCTGTTAATAATTTGTAATGCATAGATAGAGGGAATTATTGTGTGTTGCTTATTATTAGTTTAATTGGCAAAAACATTTTTAGCACTTTTATCATCACTGGTTTACTTTGTTTTATAAAGAACTACAGTGGTTAATGGTTTTTGATTTTTCAAAATATGTTCTATTTATTTTTGAATAAAGCTCTTTAGTTATGGCAATATTTTAGAAGTCTGTCCTAATTGTTTCCTGTTTAGTTACTTATTTTGAACCTTTATAAATCAGACAATTCGATAAAAGCTGATCTGTTGTTAGAGGCTGGTGGGGAATTAAACACAATTTAAGAGCAGATACTGCATCTTGAAGTGGTTGATTTAATAAAATTACCATTTATTTTTAGAATACAACATTGTCTGCAGCTCTATAAAATAAAAACATCATATCATCCTGCAAACATATATAGCAGCTTATACAATGTCTCTGTGCCTGATAGGGAGTGTACTGCAAAGTTATTATTTGACGAGTCAGAAGGTCACCACTGATATTTTTACTAGGTACTGTAACCTGGTGACTAGGGATGTCTTCTCTCAGTCATGTCTGACTCCCCTGCTGTTGTAACTCGGCAGACTATTTAAGTGTGTAGCAGAGGACAAGCTATAGACAGCTCATATCCTGTACTGATATAGCCTTAAAAATACATTGTCAAGCAACTGGTGGAAGTACAGTAAGCTTAAGTTTTTTGATTTGTATCTTATTTAATGAAAATGACATATGCTATGCGGGCAGTTAGACAGAAAATAATCTTTTTATTTGAATATATAACCAGTTCTTTTTGTGTCCTAATGCCCATTAAAAAAAAACATAATTTTCAAGTTAAATTTCCAATAACATGTTGAATTATATATAATAAAACACTTTGCACTATATATTAATTTTCCCTATTTTCCCCCCTGTAATTTAACAATAAAACTAACCCCCCCCCCCATTCCTGTTTAAGGTAATAGTGCATATTTCAAACTTCAGATGCCAAAACCTGCTATTTTTTACACAGTGATTTCTTGATTTGTACAAGTGTTCTTTTAGATCTGTGAATGACTGGTCACAGTAGAGGAAATAAGATAATTATACTTTGGTTTTTCAAGGGGTATGCTGCTGGATTGCAAAACAATGCAAATGTTGCTAACCAAATAGTACCAACTGTTGTGTATGTAGATTTATTGCTGATTTATAATATACATTCATAAAAAAAAGTTAAATGTCCATTTTGAACACTCCCCATTCAGCTGCATCATCTACTCATGACTTACTGAGGCACAATTTAACACTTTTATCATTAAAGGGATAGTCTAGTCAAAATTTGAACTTTCATGATTGAGATAGAGCATGCAAATTGAAGCAACTTTCTAATTTACTCATAATCAATTTTTCTCTTGGTATCTTTATTTTAAAAAGCTAAATTGTAAGCTTAGGAGCCAGCCCATTTTTGGTTCAGGACCTGGGTAGCACTTGCTGATTGGTGACTAAATGTAGCCACCAATTAGCAAGCGCTACCCAGGTGCTGAACCAAAAATGGTTAAATTTTTTCTTTTTCAAATAAAGATACAAAGAACAAAGAAATATTCATAATAGGAGCAAATTAGAAAGTTGATTAAAATTGCAAGCTCTATCTGAATCATGAAAGTTTAATTATGACTAGACTATTGCCTTAAACTGATGATTACAACTTTATATTTTTCAGACTTGTTTGCAATATAATTATTATTTTACACAAATGTCTTTTATCCTCTGTTTTTATTGCTTTTATGTAAAGTTTATATTCTAAACTGAACAGTTGGGAAAGGGCCTTTTTCTCAGGTTAAATTGTAAAAGTGATTCAATACTCTAGGATGGTAATTTAGTATATTCTTGGATGAAAATGACAAGTAATTACATTGCAATCATTAGTATGTTACAGAGATTTGCAGAATAGTCACTGAGCATGAAACACATTTAAACAACAATCAAACACATGTTTTAAATCTATATTGAACACTATTTAAAAACCATTGGAGTTTAAAAAGATGCAAACTCAAGTCCTACGTACCTCCCTAGCTCAAGGAACATTTGAACAGTTGTCTGCTTCAATAATGTGCCATGGCCCATGGGCTGCAAACCACTGGTGTACAGTCTATAGCTCTTTGTTTACCCCAGGGTTCTCGTGACTCACTGATGATCTGCTATGGCTAAAGCTGAGCAAAGATAAAATCCCTCTAGCTAGCATCTAATGGACAAATTAGCTTAACTCTTGCTCTAAATTACTTTAGGTTTATTGCACTTAATCCATATAAGACTCTACCATATCAGATAAACAGTAAACATTTTTTCTCTCTTGATTCTTCATTTATCTCTTACATGCAAAACAGCAGTAAATACTAAAAAGCTAGAATGAAATGTTAGTGTCGGCTATTGGCCAATAGTTGATAAACCTTACTAAGGCCCCTCCCTCCCCCAGTGCTTAAAGGGACATTAAACCCACATTTTTTCACAATTCAGAGCATGTGAATTTAAACAACATTCCAATTTGCTTCTATTAGCGCATTTGTTTTGTTCTCTTATTTGTTAAAAAAGGATACCTAGGTAGGCTTATGAGCTGTTGATTGAAAGCTACACATATATGCCTCATGTTATTGGCTCACCTAATATGTTCAGCAAACGCCCAGTAGTGCATTGCTGCTTCTTTAACAATGATTACCAAGAGAATGAAGAAAATTAGATAACAAGTAAATTGGAAGGTTGTTTAAATTTGTATTCTCTATGGCTACAGAATTTTGTGGTGCTTCAAAAATAAATGCTAATAATAATATCTTAAACAAATTTTTGTGTTTCCATGCGTTCTAATTGCACCTGTGACAAGTGTTGTAACGGAACTGGACTAGGTGGATTTTGCATAAACTGGGGGGTATTTCCGATAAACTGGGCAACTCTCTGAGTAAACGGAGTGCACATCCCCTGACACAAGTAGTTAAACCACAAATATAAAACAACAAACTGCAAAGGTAACTTGCACTCACATACAAAAAGCAGCAAATACTAATACAGTTAAATAAATAATAAAAAAAGATAAAATGCCCTATCATTGTCAATCCCAAACTTCTCAATTTTTTTAGTACTTGCATGCTTTTTGTAAGTGAGTAATTTGCCAGCTAACTTATTTTTTTAACTTATTTATTTATGTTGTATATTTGTAGTTAATACCTAGATACTTTTGTACCCAATCTGCTCTGTGGTTAGCTGCCTTTGTACAAACAGTTTATTTTAAAAGTGCTGCCAAAACGGGGAATGTGCACCCAGTTCAGTCTGAAAATGTATTCTATTGAAGTGTTTGTATATGTTCTGGCTAAAGCACCTTCAGGTGCAACAAAGCTTTATTAAAAATCAGTATGAAAGGTTGGACTTAGCGCCTCACCAGAACTTGGGTTTCTATCATCCAATGGTCAATTATAATCAAATAATCGTTCAATTTATGTTTTTAGTATTTACTTTTTCTTACATGGGAGTGAGGCTTGTCTGGCCTTGGAGTGTAGTACACTTTTATTCTTCTATACATACACTTTATTAACTATATTATATTTTTGCATTTCTGCATAAAGAATGTGCTATTTTGGCATTAAGAACATAGCTTGTAAAGAGGAAATGGAGACAATACGTATATTCAGGACATATCACTCACTTTTACAGATATAGGAAGGAACTTTATTATTCTTTAAAATGGACATCAGGTTATTTTTAAATATATACAGAGTAAATATCTGCAAATGGCACTGCACTGAAAAATATCCAAATACAAATCATTGTTTTTATAAGCATTTACATTTTCAAATTGAGAGAAAAATTGCATTGTTTTGTGGTCCAGATATATTAGTTTTGAAAAACCTCTTGAAAATATTTTTTTCTTTTAAGTAAAAACAACTGTTGTGTAATGTATAGCAGAGTCAGAGACCTAAGTCTACAAAATCTGCACAAGCCTTTTTTTAGGGGCAGTGGGGAAAAAAACAGTTCTCAGACGTGGATTACAAGAAAAGCAGACAAATATATAATTGAATTATTTCATTGTTTCCTCCAGTTATACATTCCAAGTGTGAATATTAACAATTAAATATATTTACTCAGTAAATGTAATCACATTAGAGGTACATGAAGGCTCAACTTTTTCTTTTGTGATTCAGACAGAGGGGTAGATTAAGGAATTACAAAGAAAAGACAGCTAAGGGGTTACTGTAGCACTCACTCTCACTCAAGAAAGTTTATAATAAAATCATACATACTTTATTATTAATGTTATTTAAAACAACTGGGATAAATATCCCTAGGAACCTTTAAATAACCCACAACCGATACTTAAACTAAAGTTTAAAAATAATAATGGCCGCCAAACACTCCTCTGTTTCCTGGCCGAGAACTGGATACATCGGCTTCAGGTGGCTGGAGTGAGTGGTCGACCAGTTATCAAAAAGTGCGGAACAAACGCGTTTCGGCTCTATTTTCGCCTTTCTCAATGTTACACTTTCTTAGAAAAATGAATAAGCCGAGTCTTCGGGGTGCAGGACTTAAATACCCATAGACCAAATGCTCTCTTACCAATCCGGTACACTTCCGGCGACCTCCGCCCCCATGTTGGCCAATCAGCTTATAGTTCGGCTCACGCCTATCTATATTCGTGTAGTGATTGGGGTAATATCGAGTGATATCGAGCTTAGCTATGATTTGCCTGCACTTAGAATTAGAAATAATATATAGTAAGCATTAATGTGAAAAGTATACAATCCATTATACACGTGTGGTGATATATTGCAATGCTGTAATCGCTAGGCTAGGTAATCCCTGTAGGGTATTATTTGACATATTAAGCACGATGGATGAGTTATTTACTTATTAGCAAAAAAGAATTCTTGCTTTTAGTTGTAACATAGTATCGTACCGCAAGAATACGTTGCACTAAAGATTGATACTTGTGATTACTTGTACAATCATACTACGCTACTCACTTGGCTAAGAGGGGTAGATTAACCATATGTTGAGCGGACCTGATTCGCTATAGCATATGCCAATCAGCCACTAGTAGGGGCTCTCAATCATCCTGATCGTATCGGATCAGGATGGTTTCAAACTGCCCTCTAAAAGGTAGCAGACAGGTTAAGGAGCAGCTGTCTTATGATTTGGATTATTTCTAATTTAGCTTGTCTGTGTTTCATTCTATTTCAGTTTGGGAATAAAAATAAATTGTACTATAGGGTAATATTATAGGTTGTGTATTCCCTTACAACTTTTGTATATGTTATGTTATTTTTGGTACAGGGTGGCTCAATATATTTTACTGCTTGTAGCTTGATTTAGTAGTTTCTATGAACATAGAATTAATGGTGTTGCAATCCCTTTCTCTATGTTTACTAAAAATAAAAAAAAAACTCTTCTATGCTACTGTTATGCAGACTGATTAATGTACTGGAACAAACATGTTCCTTCTCACCTTGAAACCATGATTATCACAACTCCTGAGTGAAGACTGAAGATTTTTATGGTTTATGTATAACACAATACGTAGACAATGTTTTGTATAATTTATTTGTTAAAGTATACTAACAATTTTAAGCAAACAACTGAAATAATCTAGTTTGTAGGAATGTGCAATGCAACATTTTATATACATTTTTAATTTTGAAATAATGTTTAAAATGCAATGTAAAAATTATATATATGTGTACGTGTGTGTGTATATATGTACTGTGTGTATGTATGTGTGTGTATGTATATATATATATATATATATACACACATACACGTTCATTTAATCCAGAGATTTAGATATCAAAATAACAAGAGTATTGCATTGAGCAATGATAATTTTTTTTATTGGACTAATTATAATAAAAGGCCAAATGTGTTTGTCCAAAGCTGTCATGCGCAGTAGAGACTGCGCGCGAGGACAAACACACCTGGCCTTCCAACTGACCTCCTCCTGGCATCTGCGTCGAGTGTGGGGAGTGGGTGTGGCCGAGTGGATGTGGGCGTGGCCGGGCGTGGGCGGGGCCAGATGCCGACTGCAGTCAGTGAGACTGAGAGCTCTAAAAAGGGGGGATAGAGAGAGCAGCAGAAGAGGGGGGGAAAAGAGAGGGGGAGAGAGAGCACAAAAGAGAGGGGGAGAGAGAGGACAAAAGAGAGGGGGAGAGAGCACAAAAGAGAGGGGGGAGAGAGCACAAAAGAGAGGGGGAGAGAGCACAAAAGAGAGGGGGAGAGCACAAAAGAGAGGGGGGGAGAGCACAAAAGAGAGGGGGAGAGCACAAAAGAGAGGGGGGGAGAGCACAAAAGAGAGGGGGGAGAGAGCACAAAAGAGGAGGGGGAGAGCACAAAAGAGGGGGGGAGAGCGCAAAAGAGAGGGGGAGAGAGCGCAAAAGAGAGGGTGAGAGCGCAAAAGAGAGGGGGAGAGAGCACAAAAGAGAGGGAGAGAGAGAGCACAAAAGAGAGGGAGAGAGAGAGCACAAAAGAGAGGGAGAGAGAGCAAACAAGAGGGAGAGAGAGAGCAAACGAGAGGGAGAGAGCAAACGAGAGGGAGAGAGCAAACGAGAGGGAGAGAGAGCAAACGAGAGGGAGAGAGAGCAAACGAGAGGGAGAGAGAGCAAACGAGAGGAGAGAGAGAGCAAACGAGAGGAGAGAGAGAGCAAACGAGAGGAGAGAGAGAGAGCAAATGAGAGGAGAGAGAGCAAACGAGAGGAGAGAGAGAGAGCAAACGAGAGGAGAGAGAGAGCAAACGAGAGGAGAGAGAGAGCAAACGAGAGGAGAGAGAGAGCAAACGAGAGGAGAGAGAGAGCAAACGAGAGGAGAGAGAGAGAGCAAACGAGAGGGGAGAGAGAGCAAAAGAGAGGGGGGAGAGAGAGAGAGCAAAAGAGAGGGGAGAAAGAGAGAGCAAAAGAGAGGGGAGAAAGAGAGAGCAAAAGAGAGGGGAGAAAGAGAGAGCAAAAGAGAGGGGAGAAAGAGAGCGAAAGAGAGGGGAGAAAGAGAGAGCAAAAGAGAGGGGAGAAAGAGAGAGCAAAAGAGAGGGGAGAAAAAGAGAGCAAAAGAGAGGGGAGAAAGAGAGAGCAAAAGAGAGGTGAGAAAGAGAGAGCAAAAGAGAGGTGAGAAAGAGAGAGCAAAAGAGAGGGGAGAAAGAGAGAGCAAAAGAGAGGGGAGAAAGAGAGAGCAAAAAAGAGGGGAGGGAGAGAGAGAGCAAAAGAGAGGGGAGAGAGAGAGAGAGCAAAAGAGAGGGGAGAAAGAGAGAGCAAAAGAGAGGGGAGAGAGAGAGAGAGAGAGCAAAAGAGAGGGGACAGAGAGAGAGCAAAAGAGAGGGGAGAGAGAGAGAGCAAAAGAGAGGGGAGAGAGAGGGGGGATAGAGAGAGAGCAAGGGGTGGGACCGCTGTACCTCAAAAAATGGCCCATGTACACAGGTTTTAGGACTAGTACATTTATAAGTTGACAAGCTTTCGGAAGAGTGTCTTCCTTTTTCAAGTCTGAAGCAAGTATTGCTTCAGACTTGAAAAAGGAAGACACTCTTCTGAAAAGCTTGTCAACTTATAAATGTATAGTTAGTCCAATAAAAAAGTACTCAATGCAATACTCTTGTTATTTTGATATATATATATATATATATATATATATATATATATATATACAGGGAGTGCAGAATTATTAGGCAAGTTGTATTTTTGAGGATTAATTTTATTATTGAACAAGAACCATGTTCTCAATGAACCCAAAAAACTCATTAATATCAAAGCTGAATAGTTTTGGAAGTAGTTTTTAGTTTGTTTTTAGTTATAGCTATTTTAGGGGGATATCTGTGTGTGCAGGTGACTATTACTGTGCATAATTATTAGGCAACTTAACAAAAAACAAATATATACCCATTTCAATTATTTATTTTTATCAGTGAAACCAATATAACATCTCAACATTCACAAATATACATTTCTGACATTAAAAAACAAAACAAAAACAAATCAGTGACCAATATAGCCACCTTTCTTTGCAAGGACACTCAAAAGCCTGCCATCCATGGATTCTGTCAGTGTTTTGATCTGTTCACTATCAACATTGCGTGCAGCAGCAACCACAGCCTCCCAGACACTGTTCAGAGAGGTGTACTGTTTTCCCTCCTTGTAAATCTCACATTTGATGATGGACCACAGGTTCTCAATGGGGTTCAGATCAGGTGAACAAGGAGGCCATGTCATTAGATTTTCTTCTTTTATACCCTTTCTTGCCAGCCACGCTGTGGAGTACTTGGACGCGTGTGATGGAGCATTGTCCTGCATGAAAATCATGTTTTTCTTGAAGGATGCAGACTTCTTCCTGTACCACTGCTTGAAGAAGGTGTCTTCCAGAAACTGGCAGTAGGACTGGGAGTTGAGCTTGACTCCATCCTCAACCCGAAAAGGCCCCACAAGCTCATCTTTGATGATACCAGCCCAAATCAGTACTCCACCTCCACCTTGTGGCGTCTGAGTCGGACTGGAGCTCTCTGCCCTTTACCAATCCAGCCACGGGCCCATCCATCTGGCCCATCAAGACTCACTCTCATTTCATCAGTCCATAAAACCTTATAAAAATCGGTCTTGAGATATTTCTTGGCACAGTCTTGACGTTTCAGCTTGTGTGTCTTGTTCAGTGGTGGTCGTCTTTCAGCCTTTCTTACCTTGGCCATGTCTCTGAGTATTGCACACCTTGTGCTTTTGGGCACTCCAGTGATGTTGCAGCTCTGAAATATGGCCAAACTGGTGGTAAGTGGCATCTTGGCAGCTGCACGCTTGACTTTTCTCAGTTCATGGGCAGTTATTTTGCGCCTTGGTTTTTCCACACGCTTCTTGCGACCCTGTTGACTATTTTGAATGAAACGCTTGATTGTTCGATAATCACGCTTCAGAAGCTTTGCAATTTTAAGAGTGCTACATCCCTCTGCAAGATATCTCACTATTTTTGACTTTTCTGAGCCTGTCAAGTCCTTCTTTTGACCCATTTTGCCAAAGGAAAGGAAGTTGCCTAATAATTATGCACACCTGATATAGGGTGTTGATGTCATTAGACCACACCCCTTCTCATTACAGAGATGCACATCACCTAATATGCTTAATTGGTAGTAGGCTTTCGAGCCTATACAGCTTGGAGTAAGACAACATGCATAAAGAGGATGATGTGGTCAAAATACTCATTTGCCTAATAATTCTGCACTCCCTGTATATAAATATATATATATATATAAATAAATATATATTATATATATCACTGCTATTGCTGTAATATGCATTGACAAACTGCAGTTTTTTTTAACTGGATGTGCAATTGTTTTCTAGCATATGATTAAATTAACGGATTTAATAAATGAGAGAGAGTTGCCAAATGGAGATAGGAGAGAGATAAAATATATATTTTATTAATTCTCAACCTAGTGTGTTTCTCTCTTTTCTTCCTTTTTTTGGTATTGCATATGAGCAGCCAGGAGTGCACGCTCCTTTTGGAATGAATGGATTTGCTATAATAACCCCTGATATGAGATATAACCATACTAACACATCTTACAAAGTCATAATAGTTCCAGCAATTCATCTTTTTATTTTATTATTAAGAGAAATAGCTTACCCTGACTGATTCAGAAAGGCATGTGGACAGAATTACTGTCAGTTTGAGTAACACCAGTCTTATGGGAGTCTTGTGGGTGGGGCTGGACAGTATGGGTGTGGCTACCCTGGAAGATCTATTAGAGATCAATATCAATTAACTCCTGCACTGATCAGTAGTACAATATTATAGAAGCAAGGCTCATGCAGGATCATCTCTAATCTCTTTGGTAGCACTGAAGAAAATCCCAATATCCATTTTTTATTTTATTTTAACCACACTGTCTGTATTTAATTGCATAATTAAACATTTATATAGAATTCCATTTTCAGTTGCATGTCTCCTTTTTAAAATCCATTTCTTTTAAAGGTGTGTGACTTCTCTGCTAAAAGAACCAATACGATTCTTTCATTACTTAGTTCACTTTTATCCTTTGTACTCTAGCTCATTTTGTCAATAGATGAGAATATTTTTCACAGTATTACTAAGTAAATATATATTATTTAAGTACCTAGATAATGCTGGTCACAGCTGATCAGCAAAACTTGAGCATTGCTATCTGTTCACAGGCTCTTATCGTTGGTAAATACTGTTAATGCTGTTAGCATATTTGGAACATAGAGTACACAAGACGTGTGATTCCTGTTAGCAATTGAATTGATTAAATCACGTTTGGTAGCTTTATTTTTGCTGGCCATTCACACAAATTGGATTTTGTAAATTGGTTTGTTCCTGACACAGAAGTGTATTGTCATAATTTTTTTAAAATTTTACAGATTTGCAAATGACACGGTTTATGTGAAAAAGAGAGCTGAACTAAGATCTATCTATTTATCTATCTATCTATCTATCTATCTATCTATCTATCTATTTATCTGTCATTTAGGAGGAAATATGGAAAATAAGGCAATTATAGTATAGAATGAGTATTATAGTATGTTTTATTTTCCTTAATGTATAATAATGGCATCATCTATTTTCTACATTCACACTATTTGTCTATAAAGCCAAGCCTATTATAAACATACGTGTGTGCAAACTGAACTAGGTCATATGAGGCTGTGGTAGAAGTGAAGAAAGGAACAGAACAAGATCACTGTTATCTGCACTGGAAAGTCAGCATATTGTGTTTGATATGAAACTCTCAACCATATCTGCCTCTACCATATATTTCAGTGCTATACACTCAGACAAATTGGTAAATCAGTGGCGTATTTAGGTTTTGTGCTGCCCTAGGCACTCACAATTCTGCTGACCCCCCCAAACCCCCCCCCCCCCCCCCCCCCACACACACACACACAAGGTTTTAGGCCTTTTTTTGGCCATAAAAATTTTTGGTAAAGGAGTAATGTGAAATTTTATGGCATTTCCAAAATAAATGTTCACACACAGTCAAAGATGTATAAACACACAAAGTTGTACACATCCGTGAGCACACACACACACATCTATCTGTTGCTGCAATATACATTTAAAAAAAAAAACACAGATTTTTTGAGACAGTACTTTCCCAAACACAATACTAAGGGTTTAAAAAACTAAAGGCAATAGTTAGCTGAATAAAAGAGAGGTTCAGAACCACCTCCAAACTTTTATCTTCACGGGCAGTCTCATATTATACCCTCTAGAATCTAAGCTCTTTGGGCAAAATCTCCCATTATATACCTGTATAATACTTCTAAAATAACTGTAAGCTTCTTACAAATATAGCCAAAATAAGTGCTGCCCCCTCCCAATCTGCAGCCCTAGGCAAGTGCCTTGTTTGCCTAGGCCAAAAAACGCCCCTAAAACGCCCTTGGGTAAAAAAAAAAAAAAAAAAATGTTGTTGCTATTTCATTGGTGTGTAATGGGTGTCACTGGGTATTTACACAGGCAATAAGTGTTGTTTTTTATGGTTAAAAGAAGTTCATAGCAGCATGTGATCTATAATTTGGAAATTAGTCAAAATTAAACATTCAGATGGAGTATGTAGTTAAATTGATGTATTAAAAAAAGCACTAAACAGTTGCTTATACTTAATAGGAAGCATTGCAATTTGTATTATTCATCTATTTAAATTGATTTTACCTTTTTATTTTTTACACTACATTTGTGCAGTGTCTTTTTTTTTTACTTCCTGTCAGAGCCCTACATGGAGGAGGAGGCCTTTGCAGGAAGTGTCGTCTTAACATGATGTCATAAAACTTCTAGGCTAGTTAATAGAGCAGATTAATAGGGAGTCAGATTTGCTTATCCCCAGAACTGACAGAGTAAAAACTTAAGTTTTTAAAATACTCCACTCTTATAACACTGGGACAGGGCTACATTGCAAATTTTCATTTCTAAGTGATAATTTTTCAAGAAATCAAGTATGTTGTTTGCTGGGGGGTTTTACGCAGTCTGTTCCTTTTTTATATTTATTTGTTTTTACCAAAGGACCACTGTTTAATGTAAGCTACAATAATCAGAAAATGTCCAGCACTGAGGGTACTGCATGCATGCCACAGGGGCACTACAATCCCCTCAAAATATGCACAAAAATCCAAAGATGTGGCAGCCCAACAGAATTTTATTTTAAACACACAGGGGAACAGCAGATTGCTCTCTTGTGCTGCCACATCTTTGGATTTTAATTTAACCTACATCCAGTCACTGCTTTCAGTATAGTGACTCTGTATTGTCTCTAGGCACATCCCTCCTGGTAACATATCTCCAGCTGCTCCAACGTACATTTCGCCTCAGATTTTTCCTTTAGTAGATTGTAACATCTTTTTAATGGACCAACAAAATCAAGTTTTTTTTTTTTTTTATTCCATAAGCTTCACTCACAGGCCTCTTCTTTAGATGTAGACAATAGCTGTCTAAAAAGGAGAGGCTTTTATATTTTGTACAAATAATAATAATAATAATAATAATAATAATCAATTTCCAAGTAATTGGATTAACACAAAGTCAGTCATTCTGAATAGTTTCCCATGAATGTTACCTTCAGATGTAGAAGGCAGGGATGGAAGTATGAAAACGGCAGACTGGATGGCTAGGATATTTTATAGTTCCACACCTCCTCATAGTATATCAAAAAGCCAGAAAGTCTTATTAAAATGTTTTGTATACATATATGAAGAGATGCTGTGTATAAGTAAAAATCTTTATTAGATAGGATACAGAGATCACCGAACCCTACACAAATTGAATTTACTAGAATCCTAGTATATATGTTGTACATTTGCAAATTTTTGATAGAATTTTTTTTTTCATTGTTGTTGACTTTGTTGTACACCCTTTATGAGTAGCCTGTGAAGGTTATCAGGTTGCTTGTATAAGATTGGTAGTTCGGGGGAATATGTTTCTAATCCTTATTTCATATAGGTTGTGAATTTTTAACAATTTTTTGAGAGGTGTTTTTAGTAGGGATGGGTGAATGTTTTGCAAGATTTGAAAAATTTTACTAATTTTAACACATTCATTACAAATTTGTACAACATTCTAACGTTTGTTTGATGTAATAGTATTTCTAATGCTATCTTTAAATGTAAAATTTAATTAATTCAATTTTTTCTAATTTGAATATTGTATAATTCAAATTAAATTATGCAATATTCAAATTAGAATTTTTTTAATCATTATATTTGTAATAATTTCTAATGCTCTCTTTAAATGTAATATTCAAATTATGCAATATTCGAAATTGAAAAAATGTAATTGATATATTTGTATCTATAAGGTGTCAATTTGCTATATTCCCTACCAGATACACTATTGAACTTCTGAATAGTATTTGTTAAATTGAATGTTACTTTCGAAATTTTTAATGTGTATATTCGATCTCATTATGAACATTCGAAAACTAAAGTAACATTCAAAAACTGGAAATAAGATTAGATGACCTTATTTTAATAGATTTTCGTTCTTATCAACATTCGATTGTCCAGAATGAATGTCCACAGGACTATTTATTCTACCAAACAAATTGCACCTCCAGCACATTCGCATATTCCTAGTTTTTAGATTACAACATCAGGAGATTAGTGACAAAGAGAACAATATTGTGCTATTTTTGGGGTGTGAGCATTTCGAGTTTCAGGAGTATTAACGGCAGAAGCAGTTTAGGATTGCAATCACTGTAAAAACAGACTGACAATACTGGCCATGGTTTCAGAAATCCTTGTCTCACAAAATCAAACAACCTGAATGTTTATGCCATGTACAAGTGATTGCTTGTCTAGAATTTATAACCTTGAGGGATTATACATCTCTTGCTTTTAAACATCTTTTAACATCTGTTGGGAATAAATGTATATTTAAGAGCAGTTCCGGGTGACTTGTTTGGAGTTTGCATATAAAGAGCTTAACTTGGTGCTAGATTATTTATTTTACTATCATCTAGATTTAGAGTTCTGCGTTAGCCTTAAAAAGCAGCGTTAAGGGGTCTTAACGCTGCTTTTTAACGCCCGCTGGTATTACGAGTCAGGCAGGAAAGGGTCTACCGCTCACTTTTCTTCTGCGACTTTTGGCTACCGCAAATCCCCTTACATCAATTGCGTATCCTATCTTTTCTATGGGATTTGCCTAACGCCGGTATTACGAGTCTTTGAAGAAGTGAGCGGTACAGCCTCTACCGCCAAGACTCCTACCGCCTAAAAAAGTCAGTAGTTAAGAGTTTTATGGGCTAACGCCGGAACATAAAGCTCTTAACTACCATGCTACAAAGTACACTAACACCCATAAACTACCTATGAACCCCTAAACCGAGTCCCCCCCATATCGCAAACACTAAAATAAAATGATTTAACCCCTAATCTGCCGACTGGACATCGGCGCCACCTACATTATACCTATGAACCCCTAATCTGCTGCCCCTAACATCACCGACACCTACATTATATTTATTAACCCCTAATCTGCCCCCCCAACGTCGCCGCCACCTACCTACACTTATTAACCCCTAATCTGCCGACCGGACATCGCCACCACTATAATAAATGTATTAACCCCTAAACCGCCACATTCCTGCCTCGCAAACGCTATAATAAATTTTATTAACCCCTAATCTGCCCTCCCTAACATCGCCGCCACCTACCTACAATTATTAACCCCTAATCTGCCACCCCCAACGTCGCCGCTACTATAATAGTTATTAACCCCTAAACCTAAGTCTAACCCTAACACCCCCCCTAACTTAAATATAATTTAAATAAGACAAACTAAAATTACTATAATTTAACAAATTAATCATATTTAAAACTAAATACCTATAAAATAAACCCTAATATAGCTACAATATAATTAATAGTTACATTGCAGCTATTTTAGGATTAATATTTATTTTACAGGCAACTTTGTATTTATTTTAACTAGGTACAATAGCTATTAAATAGTTATTAACTATTTAATAACTACCTAGATAAAATAATTACAAAATTACCTGTAAAATAAATCCTAACCTAAGTTACAAATACACCTAACACTACACTATCAATAAATTAAATAAATTAACTATGATTAGCTAAACTAAAATACAATTAAATAAACTAAACTATATTACAAAAAAACAAACACTAAATTACAAAAAATAAAAAAATATTACAAGAATTTTAATCTAATTACACCTAATCTAAGCCCCCTAATAAAATAAAAAAGCCCCCCAAAATAATAAAATGCCCTACCCTAAACTAAATTACAGAGTAATCAGCTCTTTTACCAGCCCTTAAAAGGGCTTTTTGCGTGGCATTGCCCTAAAGTAATCAGCTCTTTTACCTGTAAAAAAAAAAAAAAATACAATCCCCCCAACATTACAACCCACCACCCACACACCCCTACTCTAAAACCCACCCGATACCCCTTTTAAAAAAACCTAACACTACCCCCCTGAAGATCACCCTACCTTGAGCCGTCTTCAGCCAGCCGGCCACCGATAAGACAAAAGAGGACATCCGGACCAGCAGACATCTTCATCCAGGCGGCATCTTCTATCTTCATTCCGATTGGCTGATTAAATCAACCAATCAGAATTTTCCTACCTTAATTCCAATTGGCTGATAGAATCCTATCAGCCAATCGGAATTCAAGGGACGCCATCTTGGATGACGTCATTTAAAGGAACCTTCATTCGGCCTTAGGACATCGGAAGAAGAGGATGGCTCCGCGTCAGCTGGATAGAAGATGGCTCCGCTCCACTCCGGAAGGATGAAGATAGAAGATGCCGCCTGGATGAAGATGTCTGCCGGTCCGGATGTCCTCTTTTTTCCCATCGGTGGCCGGCTGGCTGAAGACGGCTCAAGGTAGGGTGATCTTCAGGGGGGTATTGTTAGTTTTTTTTTAAGGGGGGATCGGGTGGGTTTTAGAGTAGGGGTGTGTGGGTGGTGGGTTGTAATGTTGGGGGGGATTGTATTATATTTTACAGGTAAAAGAGCTGATTACTTTGGGGCAATGCCCTGCAGAAAGCCCTTTTAAGGGCTGGTAAAAGAGCTGACTACTTTGTAATTTAGTTTAGGGAAGGGCATTTATTAGGGGGCTTAGATTAGGTGTAAATAGATTAAAATTCTTGTAAACATTTTTTATTTTTTGTAATTTAGTGTTTGTTTTTTGTGTATTATAGTTTAGTTTATTTAATTGTATTTTAGTTTAGATACTTGTAGTTAGTTAATTTATTTAATTAATTTATTGATAGTGTAGTGTTTTTGTATTTGTAACTTAGGTTAGGATTTATTTTACAGGTAATTTTTGTAATTATTTTAACTAGGTAGCTATTAAATAGTTAATAACTATTTAATCGCTATTGTACCTAGTTATAATAAATACAAAGTTACCTGTAAAATAAATATTAATCCTAAAATAGCTACAATGTAACTATTAGTTATATTGTAGCTATATTAGGGTTTATTTTATAGGTAAGTATTTAGTTTTAAATAGTATTAATTTATTTAATTATAGTAATTTTAGTTCGTTTTATTTAAATTATATTTAACTTAGGGGGGTGTTAGGTTTAGGGCTAGACTTAGGTTTAGGGTTTAATAACTTTATTATAGTAGCGGCGACGTTGGGGGCGGCAGATTAGGGGTTAATAGTTGTAGGTAGGTGGCGGCGATGTTTGGGAGGGCATATTAGAGGTTAATAAAATGTATTATAGTGTTTGCGAATCGGGAGTGTGGCGGTTTAGGGGTTAATACATTTATTATAGTGGCGGCGATGTCCGGTCGGCAGATTAGGGGTTAATAAGTGTAGGTAGATGGCGGCAACGTTGGGGGGGGCAGATTAGGGGTTAATAAATATAATATAGGTGTCGGCAATGTTAGGGGCAGCAGATTAGGGGTTCATAGCTATAATGTAGGTTGCGGCGGTGTTCGGAGCGGCAGATTAGGGGTTAATAATGTAGGTGTCAGCGATAGCAGGGGCGGCAGATTAGGGGTTAATAAGTGTAAGGTTAGGGGTGTTTAGACTCGGGGTTCATGTTAGGGTGTTAGGTGTAGACTTAGAAAGTGTTTCCCCATAGGAAACAATGGGGCTGCATTAGGAGCTGAACGCTGCTTTTTTGCAGGTGTTAGTTTTTTTTACAGCCAGCTCAGCCCCATTGTTTCCTATGGGGCATGTTTTTCCAGCTTACCGCTACCATAAGCAACGCTGGTATTGAGGGTTTAAACCCTGGTATTGAGGGTTTAAACCCTGCAAAATAATTAAATAAATAGATAGTCCAAATTGTGCTCCTGTGTCATTTCAGATGAGGATACAGTTATTAGGCAAATAAGACATGGGCATTCATATGATCAAATCCTCCTCTGGCTCAAAATGGGGGTGTTTCAGAAGTTCAAATTTGACTATGTGTTTAACACATGTGCAGGATTTAAACGCAAAGTAAAAGAACAGCGTTTAAGAATAAAATTCTATTTTTACAAAAGAATCTTCCTTTAAAAAGTAAAGGCCCATAATAATCAAATAATGTGAAGTAAAAATGTTGCAATATTATTTTCGTTCCTGTGCCGTTTTCAGTAATTTAACTCTGATTAGATAAGATACTGAAAACCAATAGAAGGTTTTTACTAAGGCTGGCAACCTTTGTTTTCCATTAGTTAGAGGTCCGGATTGGGTCCTCAAAATAAGGCAAGTGGTATGTGAAGTTTAGCCATTGAAATTTTTTTCCACAAAAAAGGTGTTGCTATTTGGAAAGCTTTCACATTGGGCTCATAGGTTGATTTATTCCAGGACTATACAAAATATATTGTAATGTGTTATATGTCCATTTAAAGGGACAGTCTAGTATAAATTAAACTTTCATTATTCAGATAGGAATTTTAATTATAATCAACTTTCCAATTTACTTTTATCATCAAATTTGCTTTTTTCTCTTGGTATTATTAGTTTAAACTAAACATAGGTAGGCTCATATGCTAATTTCTAAGCCTTTGAGGGCTGCTTTTTAAATCTCTTTTCAACACAAAGGGCTCCATGTACGAAGCAGCGAAAGCTGCTCCGGAGCCTTTGCGGGGCAGGTTCGCATATGCGAGCCTGCTTCCCGCAATGTAAGAAGCAGCGGTCATTAGACCGCTGCTTCCAATACCCTACGCCACCTCTTAGGTGGCAAAGCAAAATCACTGAGTGCACGCTCACTCTCGGTGATTGACAGCCCCTTCAGTCGCGTGATTGGTAGCGCGATTGAATGGGCGGGCATTACACACTCCGATGAGTGTGTAATGATACATACGGGCAAGCAGATCAATAGATCCGCTGCCCGTGTGTAGCGAAGGCGGGCGGACAGCTTCACGAGTCAAGAAGCTGTCCGTCCACCATTTAGTACATGGCGCCCTAAGAGACAGAAAGTACACGTGGGCCATATAGATAACACTGTGTTCAGGCACAGGGGGTTATTTAAGATCTAGCACAAACCAATACTAAATTTAAGACAATAGATGATAAACAGTCACAGTCATGTGATCAGGGGGCTGGAAGAAGGTTCCTAGATACAAGGTAATCACAAAGGTAAAAAGTACATTAATATAACAGTGTTGGTTATGCAAAACTGGGGAATGGGTAATAAAGGGATTATCTTTCTTTTAAAACAATACCAATTCTATGGTAGACTGTCCCTTTAATTTAAATATTTCATTTTAGTTCTATTTTTTCTCTTCACACATGACTAGGTAAATTTCACCAGCACGTGAAATCTCATACTGTGCACCAGGCAATTTTCTAGTCATATTACTTCCAGGTTTTGAATACTATAATGCATGTTGGTTTTAGGACAATTTCACAGCATTTGTTTAGGAAAAAAAATGAATCTAATACATATCGCTTTATAGGAATGTAAAGGAGTTTGTGACATTAAGATCTTGGTAATGATATTATAGAGAATATAAATATTATGTTGTTATTATTGAAAGCTATATTAGCATGTTAGAATTGTATATTTATATTTGCATTCTGTTTTATATTCATCTGTGCTGAAAAAATCCTAGAAGTTTTAAAGCATTGTTTTTTTATGCTATATTTGGTAGAAAATCATAATTTTAAACTCCTTTTTCTGTATCCTTGTTAGCTTGTGACCTTTTGTGTATTTATCCTCTGTCTTAAAGGGACATAAAGCTCAAAATTGAAATGCACGTGAGAATACTTTTGAGTTTTGGATCAAAGCATTTTTGCAATACACACAAATAAGCAAAAATGTACAAGTTATGGCTGTTTCATGAATTCATTTTACTGTATATGAAGCATATGTGCATATACCAGTGCACCTGTATTTAAACACCATGGCCTAGATTTGGAGTTCGGCGGTAGCCGTCAAAACCAGCGTTAGAGGCTCCTAACGCTGGTTTTGGCCGCCCGCTGGTATTTGGAGTCAGTGATTAAAGGGTCTAACGCTCACTTTTCAGCCGCGACTTTTCCATACCGCAGATCCCCCTACGCCATTTGCGTATCCTATCTTTTCAATGGGATCTTCCTAACGCCGGTATTTAGAGTCGTTTCTGAAGTGAGCGTTAGAGCTCTAACGACAAAACTCCAGCCGCCTGAAAATAGCAGGAGTTAAGAGCTTTCTGGCTAACGCCGGTTCATAAAGCTCTTAACTACTGTACCCTAAAGTACACTAACACCCATAAACTACCTATGTACCCCTAAACCGAGCTCCCCCCACATCGCCGACACTCGATTAAAATATTTTAACCCCTAATCTGCCGACCACCACCTACGTTATACTTATGTACCCCTAATCTGCTGCCCCTAACCCCGCCGACCCCTGTATTACATTTATTAACCCCTAACCTGCCCCCCACAACGTCGCCGCCAGCTACTTAAAATAATTAACCCCTAATCTGCCGACCGCAAAGCGCCGCCACCTACGTTATCCCTATGTACCCCTAATCTGCTGCCCCTAACACCGCCGACCCCTATATTATATTTATTAACCCCTAATCTGCCCCCCTCAACATCGCCTCCACCTGCCTACACTTATTAACCCCTAATCTGCCGAGCGGACCGCACCGCTACTATAATAAAGTTATTAACCCCTAACCCGCCTCACTAACCCTATCATAAATAGTATTAACCCCTAATCTGCCCTCCCTAACATCGCCGACACCTACCTTCAATTATTAACCCCTAATCTGACGACCGGAGCTCATCGCTACTATAATAAATGGATTAACCCCTAAAGCTAAGTCTAACCCTAACACTAACACCCCCCTAACTTAAATATAATTTACATCTAACAAAATTAATTAACTCTTATTAAATAAATTATTCCTATTTAAAGCTAAATACTTACCTGTAAAATAAATCCTAATATAGCTACAATATAAATTATAATTATATTATAGCTATTTTAGGATTAATATTTATTTTACAGGCAACTTTGTAATTATTTTAACCAGGTACAATAGCTATTAAATAGTTAAGAACTATTTAATAGTTACCTAGTTAAAATAATAACAAATTTACCTGTAAAATAAATCCTAACCTAAGATATAATTAAACCTAACACTACCCTATCAATAAACTAATTAAATAAATTACCTACAATTAACCTAACACTACACTATCAATAAATTAATTAAACACAATTCCTACAAATAAATACAATTAAATAAACTAGCTAAAGTACAAAAAATAAAAAAGAACTAAGTTACAAAAAATAAAAAAATATTTACAAACATAAGAAAAATATTACAACAATTTTAAACTAATTACACCTACTCTAAGCCCCCTAATAAAATAACAAAGCCCCCCAAAATAAAAAATTCCCTACCCTATTCTAAATTAAAAAAGTTACAAGCTCTTTTACCTTACCAGCCCTGAACAGGGCCCTTTGCGGGGCATGCCCCAAGAATTTCAGCTCTTTTGCCTGTAAAAAAAAACATACAATACCCCCCCCCCAACATTACAACCCACCACCCACATACCCCTAATCTAACCCAAACCCCCCTTAAAGAAACCTAACACTAAGCCCCTGAAGATCATCCTACCTTGTCTTCACCATACCAGGTTCACCGATCCGTCCTAGCTCCAACATCTTCATCCAACCCAAGCGGGGGTTGGCGATCCATCATCCGGTGGCTGAAGAGGTCCAGAAGAGGCTCCAAAGTCTTCCTCCTATCCGGCAAGAAGAGGACATCCGGACCGGCAAACATCTTCTCCAAGCGGCATCTTCGATCTTCTTCCATCCGGTGCGGAGCGGGTCCATCTTGAAGCAGGCGACGCGGATCCATCCTCTTCTTCCGTTGTCTCCCGACTAATGACGGTTCCTTTAAGGGACGTCATCCAAGATGGCGTCCCTCGAATTCCGATTGGCTGATAGGATTCTATCAGCCAATCGGAATTAAGGTAGGAATTTTCTGATTGGCTGATGGAATCAGCCAATCAGAATCAAGTTCAATCCGATTGGCTGATCCAATCAGCCAATCAGATTGAGCTCGCATTCTATTGACTGATCGGAACAGGCTCCTTTTTTGGAGCCTAACGCAGCATTTGTTTGAACTCTCGATACCAGAGTTAAATTTATGGTGCGGCCAGAAAAAAACCCGCGGAGTGTTAACAGCCCTTCTACCGCCAAACTCCAAATCTAGGCCCATGTCTTTTCAGAGAGCATGATGATGATTATTTATTTTGTGCTATTTTTGGGATATGATTTGTACCACATGTTCTTGCAAAGTCTGATCTATATATTGTGAATGTACATTTTTGACATACAGTATATCAGGGAAGGCAAACTGACTGCCCCTGGGCTACATTTGAAGAACAAGCAGAGGTCAACAGCAACCTGCTATTCCTTTTTGCCTTATTGCTTCACTGCTGTTGTTTGATTAGTAATTGCAAATGAGCATACTGTTGTACCAGGGACCTCTCCTGTCTCCCTGTGCGCGGTACATTACCAAATCTTGTGGCGTCCCCAATTTTTTTAAGGGACTCTTTGGGGGTCCTGCTCCCCTAGTTTAAGAAGCAAAGCAATAGAACATGCAGTTTTAAACAACTTTCCATTTATCTTCTTTTATCAAATAGGCTTCATTTTATTGGTATCCTTTGTTAAAGATTTATCAATGAACTACTGGGAGCTAGCTACACAGATCTGGCAAGCCAATGAGAAGAGACATTTGTGTGTAGCCTCCAATCACTAGCTAGATCCCTGTAATGCATTGTGGCTCCCGAGCCTAACTAAGTATGATTTTCAACAAAGGATACTAAAATAACCAAGCACATTTCCCAATAGTAGTGAATTGGGAAGTTATTTAAAATGTCTTGCTCTGTCTGATTCATGAAATCGGATTGAACTTGATTCTTATTGGCTGATTCCATCAGCCAATCAGAAAATTCCTACCTTAATTCCGATTGGCTGATAGAATCCTATCAGCCAATCGGAATTCGAGGGACGCCATCTTGGATGACGTCCCTTAAAGGAACCGTCATTAGTCGGGAGACAACGGAAGAAGAGGATGGATCTGCATCGCCTGCTTCAAGATGGACCCGCTCCGCACCGGATGGAAGAAGATCGAAGATGCCGCTTGGAGAAGATGTTTGCCGGTCCGGATGTCCTCTTCTTGCCGGATAGGAGGAAGACTTTGGAGCCTCTTCTGGACCTCTTCAGCCACCGGATGATGGATCGCCAACCCCCGCTTGGGTTGGATGAAGATGTTGGAGCCAGGACGGATCGGAGAACCTGGTATGGTGAAGACAAGGTAGGATGATCTTCAGGGGCTTAGTGTTAGGTTTCTTTAAGGGGGGTTTGGGTTAGATTAGGGGTATGTGGGTGGTGGGTTGTAATGTTGGGGGGGGTATTGTATGTTTTTTTTTACAGGCAAAAGAGCTGAAATTCTTGGGGCATGCCCCGCAAAGGGCCCTGTTCAGGGCTGGTAAGGTAAAAGAGCTTGTAACTTTTTTAATTTAGAATAGGGTAGGGAATTTTTTATTTTGGGGGGCTTTGTTATTTTATTAGGGGGCTTAGAGTAGGGGTAATTAGTTTAAAATTGTTGTAATATTTTTCTTATGTTTGTAAATATTTTTTTATTTTTTGTAACTTAGTTCTTTTTTATTTTTTGTACTTTAGCTAGTTTATTTAATTGTATTTATTTGTAGGAATTGTGTTTAATTAATTTATTGATAGTGTAGTGTTAAGTTAATTGTAGGTAATTGTAGGTAGTTTATTTAATTAATGTATTGATAGGGTAGTGTTAGGTTTAATTATATCTTAGGTTAGGATTTATTTTACAGGTAAATTTGTTATTATTTTAACTAGGTAACTATTAAATAGTTCTTAACTATTTAATAGCTATTGTACCTGGTTAAAATAATTACAAAGTTGCCTGTAAAATAAATATTAATCCTAAAATAGCTATAATATAATTATAATTTATATTGTAGCTATATTAGGATTTATTTTACAGGTAAGTATTTAGCTTTAAATAGGAATAAGTTATTTAATAAGAG
>NC_069500.1:155403958-155471458 GCF_027579735.1 Bombina bombina | reverse complement strand
ACTATCAGCCCTCCAGATGTTATGGACTACATCTACCATAATGCTCTTTTTGCCATAATGCAGGCAAAGCATCATGGGAGATGTAGTCCATAACATCTGGAGGGCCGGTAATTGCCCACTCCTGTCTTAGAGGGAACATTACTGGTATTAAGTGGGGAAACTTATTCCTGAAACATGCAATTTATTCAGATGATCTGTTAATCTTCTCTTTAAACCTACCAATTATTTTAGGGGCTCTGGAGGATTTTAAATCTTTGTCAGGTTTCTCTGTAAATAAGTCTAAATCAGAAATATTGTGGCTAGTAAGGAATAAGGATTCCCCGGAGACACCCTTTAAAGAAGTCCAGGAGGCTTTGGGTTATTTAGGTTTGAGGTTCTCCTGAGATCCCCAGAAATGGTACAAACTAAATTTCTCCCCTTTAATACGCTCCTTATAGTCAGATCTTGAAAGTTCAATGGACTTTCCACTATCCCTGACTGGTAGAATTACCTTATTTAAAATTTCTTTATGTATTTCAAGCCTTGCCTTCATTACTATTGAAAGATATATATATATATATATATATATATATATATATATATATATATATATATATATATATATACACACACACACCTATAATTCAGATTTATTCCTATTTATCCCGCTTTATATTGCGTAAGTGGAGAGAAAGAATTGCAATTAACAGACTTACTGCTAATAAAGGCTATTTTGGAATGGCCCTCCATAATATAGAAAAGTATAACCTCGAAGCAGTAGTTAAATTTATATTTCAATGTTTTTTGGATATCGGCCATTTTTCAGTACTGGAGTATAAAAAAAAAAAAAAAAAGAGTTAGCACACCCCATACTCACTGAAAGCACTGCAACATATCCCTATAAGAAACCTTCCTAAATAAGTTAGATAAAATCTGTTTTTTAGAGACTCAATTAAAGCCTGGCACAAATTCTCTTTAGTAGTTGGGCTCAATTTTAATTCATCACCATATCTAACTATCAAGGGAAAACCTGACCTTTATAGAAGGCTATGACTCTAAAAGGTTTGATAAATGGGAACAATCCGGTATTTATTTAATTGCTTAGATTATAGATATAGAGACAAAAAGGGTTAAATTATTTGTGGCTTGCAAGGATGAATTTGGGACCCAACCAACTAATGTTTTCTTATTTTCAACTTAAGCATTATGTTGATAATTTACTTAAAGGGACAGTCAACACCAGAATTTTTGTTGTTTAAAAGGAAAGATAATCCTTTTATTACCCATTCACCAGTTTTGCATAACCATCACTGTTATAGAAATACACTTTTTTATCTCTGTAATTACCTTGTATCTAAGCCTCTGCAAACTGCCCCCTTATTATCAGTGCTCACTCCAGGGTAACTTCACGTGCATGAGCTCAATGTTATCTATATAAAACACATGAACTAATGCCTCTAGTGGTGAAAAACTGTCAACATGCTTTCAGATTAGAGGCGACCTTCAAGGTCTAAGAAATTAGCATATGAACCTCCTAGAATTAGCTTTCAACTGAGAATACCAAGAGAACAAAACAAAATTGGTGATAAAAGTAAATTGGAAAGTTGTTTATAATTACATGCCCTATTTAAATCATTTATGTTTTTTTGACTTGACTGTCCCTTTTTAAAGAAAAGAATATTGACTGGATGGGTAGAACTTTTGAAAGGATAGTGACATCATTTAAAGCAAGTACATTTTCAATTTCCATTATTTATCAGGTATTACTTGGCTTACAAGATGATAGTAATTTGTATTATGTTTCATGTACAGTATAAGAAAAAGCGTTAGACATATTGATATATTAGAAAATCACTTATCGGTGTCAACTAAAAAAAAACTTATAACGCATCTATTGTGGAAAATTACAGGGAGCAACATTTGAAAATATTGTATCAAATTTATATTACTCCATCATATATATCATATTTTTGCTCAGATAAAAACTGTTGTGTAAAATTCAAATTCTCTGACAGTTTACATTACTTTTGGGATTGTCCGGTGATTCAAGTTTTTGGGGATTTAAATTAAGAAAACACAGGTTTAAATTCACCTTCCTTCATGTGTTTTTTCTTACTAACTATGGTTTTGGTACAGTTTTTATCTTATTTCATACAATTATACTCCTTGCCAAGAAGATTGTTTTTAAACACTGGATCTCTCCCAAAGAAAATACATTTTCAGAGTTTAAAAATTATTTATGGCATCAGCTCTTAGTTGAACAGATAAGGGTCCAAACAAAAATGTATCCAGAGATTAAGAGTTTTTTCAGGGAAAGGGGATAACTTTATAAAATTACTAGACGATGATATGCAAAAGGAAATAATTTTTTCATTTAGATCTTCCAGCTTTATCCTAGAAGCTAATCTAAGGGAAGAATGGCTGTATGAGAGGTCCGGTCGAGGGAATTAGACCATGGTTCCTAAGGACCAAGGTCAGATATTCTTGGTGTGCTTATTTTATTTATTTATTTTTAATATTATTAGGGGTAGTGATAGAATTTGCCAATGGGAAAAGGGGCAATGGCTGACCAATTCTGCAAAGTAGAAAATTGGTCTACTCCTGAGGCATACCAAAAAAAAAAAAAAAAGGGCCAGACCCACCGAGCATTTGTCTTGTCTTCCCTATGGCCAGCCCAGGCCTGCTGTGAAGGGACACATACAATTCATTAGACAAGAACATATGTGCATTGTTTGGAGAATACACTCTTAAATTAACTTGGGCATACTAAAGCATTGTATTGATTTGTTGGCTCTGACACCAGTTGTACTTTATGTCAACAACAATTACCTGTTGTACTGCGTTGAAACATTTTGTAGTGAAGGTTCTAGTGAAGATTTCTGAGGCACCAAAACATTGGTTATCAATAAACTTATTGTTGCTTCTGAAAATGAGATCATAATGTTTTTGTACTGTTTATGTCAATACCTTGAATGAACTCTGTTTTACATCTACTAAGCAGTAGTTTTATTTAATATACTGCTTTCGTTTTGCTGTTTTCTCTTTATTTTGTTAGCAACTATGAGAAAAATGCCCTATTCTTATTTACTGCCTTATACACAGGGATGTGGTTTTAAAAACATTTAATTAATGAGAATCATTACTAGTAGGGGAAAGTGCAGGTTCCTGGGTAAGATTAAAAATGTAATACATATAAAACAAAAATGTAAAGAGGAAATACTGATTATGTTTTCTATTTTACAAGAACAAGTTGTATGAATGTTTTAGTGGAGTGTAGTTGTAATTATTGGCTGCCAAAACTTGTATCAAATACTTTATAGTAGGGTTGCCACCTCGGCCATGTTTTCCTGGACATCACATGAATCATCACATGTTCCTCCCTGCTTACCATGTAGCATTTAAGCATCCAGGAAAACATGGCCGAGGTGACAAACTACTTTATAGGCAGGCAAGAGGGCCGTTCTAAAATAAATAAATAAATGACATTCTATGCTGATCCAGTCACAAGCACTAGTCACACAACACCAATATGCAACTAGTGCTGCTCTTTGGATCAGTGGTGGGTTCAGCTCGGGACCAGCAGTGCACCACGGGTATAGAGTGAGACATCTACTGCATTTTTAACCCCTTTGCAGGAATTAAATACACAGTAGACCAGGGTCGATAGTCCTAAAACTACATGCTCTAATGGATTAGAGCATGTCATTTTTAGAATATAATGACCCTTTAATAGTTCTTAGTATATTTACATTTGAAGTTGCTAGTTTTAAGGAGGAGTCATTATGTGGTGGGTTTATTCAGGGGCATTGCCAAGTTTCAGTGGCAATCACCATTGTACCAGGTGTCTAACACTTTTATTTCTGTTGGGAAGAAATTGACCCAATACCTGGCTAAGCAGACACGTAATATAATATTGTTCCCAGTATGAAACCATGTAAGCCACCTTTTAAAAATATTTTCTAATAAAGTGGTTGTTTTAAAAAATATGATTGGGTTTTGTTTAAAAGGCTTTTATACATTTTTTTCTTCTGCATAGTTATTGAGGGAGAGGCTTGTCATTAAAGGGACACTGAAGTCAAAATTATTATTATTTTTTTTTTGAGTTTTCAGTTAAAATGTACATTAGAGTAGCATAAATTTCTCACGCAGTGAGATGACATGGGTAAAAAGAAAAGGAGAAAGGAGGAATAGAAAAAGAAGGGAGGAATAAAAATAAAACAAGTGCAAAAATATAGTGCAATGGATCAATGTATATATCATTCATTATGTTCCTCATATTTTCCAGTCTATTTTTGGATGAGTCCATATACAGTAACATAAGATGACCTACAGATAATCAGTTATATGTTCAGTATAACAGATTTCTTAGGAGTTGGAGAACCAATGGCACCACTATTATGTAAACAGTAACCCTTAATCCCTTATGAAAAGTCTCTATAAACAGATTTTCTAAATACAGGGTATAGGTGCTGTGTATTAAACTTAATTAAAGCCAGAATAGTATAAGGGGAAAGAGAGTCCTCTCACAAAAAGAATACACTTTAAGCACTCGAGTTAAAAATGGTACTTCAGCTGATTATTGGTTGACAACTTAAACACAAGGGAGAAATTTGAGCTAAGAGATGATTAAAACATAACTTTTAATCATGAATAAAATAAAAAACACTCTCTTAGGAACCTTATGTAGTGTTTATACATCAAATGTAGTGAATGGAGTGAGTATATAGTTACTCATAAATAGCGACTACTGCAGACGTGTTTAGTAATGTCCAGCTGGTCAAGTAATAATGAGTCTCCTCAAATATAGGGAGGCTGTAGGATAATAAAGTAGCTATGTTTGCACAGAAGGGGCAAGATTACATATGCGGCGTTGCCCACAAAAGCCTGCAACGCTAGTTTTTATGCAGTTTTGGTATTGCATATACGGCGCCACATATAACTGTGGAGTAAAACATAAAACCAAGTCGCAAATCGGTATCACATATTCAGCGCAAGGACTTACACAGCGAAAATTGAGAAATTTTAATCGCACATAAGGCAGGCGCAGCAAGCCTTATGCTAAAAATGTGAGCACCGTAACTCCCGTAACTGTCTGAAAATATAAACCTACACCTAACGCATGCGCAAATCTACCTGTCAAACGCAATCCCCCACCGCAATAACTAATAAAGTATATTAATCCTTAATCTGCCATTAACCCACATAAAACCTAATAAATCTTTTAACCCCTAATCTGCCAAACCCCCACAACGCAAATAACTAATTAAATTACTAAGCCCCCTAACATAACACCCCCTAAATTAACCCCAATTACCTAAATTAAAAAATACTAAGTTACAATTTAAAAAAAAAGAGCTAACATTACTTAAAAATTTATAAAAATAATAATTAATCTAAGATTACAAAAAATAAGTCTAACATTACATAAAATAAACCAAATAAAAAAAATTAAACCTAATCCCTATGAAAACAAAAAAGCCCCCCCAAAATAAAAAAAAACCCTAATCGAATACTAATCTACCAATAGTCTTTAAAAGGGCCTTTTGTTTTAAGTTAAACAGGTCCCCCCACCCACCAAACCATCCAAAATAAAAAAAATTAACACTAAAAAAATCCTAAACTACCCATTGTCCCTAAATGGGCATTTGTATGGGCATTGCCCTTAAAAGGACATACAGCTCTTTTACTGCCCTTAAATCAGCCAATAGGATTTCAACAGCTCTCATCCTATTGACTGATTTGAATTTGAAGAATCAAATCGGCCAATTGGAATGCAAGGGACGCCATATTTAAATGCGTACCTTGAATTCACTATTTAGTGTATGGCAGCGATCATACGAAAAGGATCCTCCACGCTCCATGGCTCCGCGGTCGCAGGTCCGGCTCCGAGCTCATCTCTGCTCCACGCCGGCGTAGTCCTGGATGAAGAAGAAATTGGTCCCTGCTTGGAAGAAGATGTCGGCCGCTTGAAAGAAGGCTTCACCACCTGGAACAGGACCTTCTCCGCTGGACTTCAGGAACGGTCGGTGAGTACCTATTTGGGGGTTAGATTTAGGATTTTTTATTTTTTGACGGTTTGTTTTTTTTAGATTAGGGATTTATTGGACACTCTTAAAAGAGCTGAATGCCCTTTTAAGGGCAATGCCCATACAAATGCCCCTTTAGGGGTAATGGGTAGTTAATGTTTTTTTTATTTTGTATTCCAGAAGGGTTGTATTTGGTATTCCCACCATATATGTAGTAATGTACATTTCACACTGCATCCTCGCCAACATCTATCTGATACTGAAGGGTATATATAATGTAATCTTGTGGGTGTGCGGTACCAGCGGGAGAGTAATTTAATATTTGTTTATAAATTAAGTACCGAGATTGAGTTTTTATTTGTCGATGAGAGTATTTGTGTTTCTTTCGGAGTGAGGGTGAGTTTTTAAGATTGTTAGGTTTATTTATTTTTGTGGGTGGTGAGTTTTACTGTTAGGGGGGGTATTTAGATTTTTTTTTTTTTTTTAAATGCAAAATTGCTGTTAAACTTAGGGCAATAGTGCATCCATAAACCAATGTAGATTAATAGAAGCTACTTTTGCTTAAATACCTCCAAGATAGTGCAATATTAGTGGTTAAGTATAAATGAAAGTATTAGCAATGATATTAAGTGCAAGCCATTGTTGAAACATCCTACAGATTAAAGCCACAGAGCAATTCAAAATGTGAGAACCAAAGTATTTAACACTCTATAGGGGTATTATTATTATTAACAAGTATGTTAAGTTACAGTAAGATTAGCCTAAGGCTAATTAAAACACAGGAGCTCCTAAAACTCCTCACAAATTCCCTAACGTTCCTAACATGTTTAACCGTTACCGACTTTTTCAAAGGATTCTTAAGATGTCTTATTGAACAATTGTACATCAATGAATACCGGTGGATTTACATACCAACATGTAGATCTTCTGAAATATATAAATAGGGATTTGTTGAGGATAAGATGGACGGACCCCGATATTACACCAACTGAAGTGGTATACAAATATATTTGTGGTAAGAGTGATTTGATTTCTTTAGTGTCCCAAAACTATTCCATGGATGCAAAAACATCCTTCTTGCCTTTTTATACGTGTATGTGATTCTTTTGAGGTTTAGGGTGAAATTCACCAGGTTTACCCATTTAGTTAACATTGGATTATTTGGCTTTTTCCAATATCTGGGTATTAATCTTTTGGCTGTTATTTAATATTTGAAATAGAGAGGCTCGTTTGCATGGTAGTCTTGTTTTCCCATTTAAAAGTAATATTAAAGGTGTTTGGGGAATCTCACAATTAAATAGTTTCTCTATTATGTTATGGATTGTATTCCAGAAGGGTTGTATTATTTGGCATTCCCACCATATATGTAGTACTGAAGGGTATATATAATGTAATCTTGTGGGTGTGAGGTACCAGCGGGAGAGTAATTTTAATATTTGTTTATAAGTTAAGTACCAAGATTGAGCTTTTATTTGTCAATGTGAGTATTTGTGTTTCTTTCGGAGTGAGGGTGAGTTTTTAGGACTGTGTTCCCATTTTGAGATGTAAGGAGGGTCTGCATTTGAGTTCAGATCTAGTAGGAGCTTGTAGAACAATAAGAGATGTTTGGCATGTGTTCCTAAATTGCAAATTTGTTCAAATGTGGTTACGGGGCGAAATAGATTGTCCTTATGTTTGTGTGTGGTTATATAATTACTTACTTGGAAGTAAGATAGCCAATGTATAAAAGGATAGCCTATTTGTTCTTTAAGGGTGTTTTAATGTTCCCAAGTTTATGATTAGTAAAATAGGGATGTTGCCGGTGGAGTCTAAAGGTGTGTTGGGAGTAGATATTCTGTTGATGGGAAGGTTTGGATTATCTAGTTGTCAGTGGTGAGGGTATGGTTGATATTTTTGGGTATTTGTGTAAAAAATTAAACTTTTATGGTTCAGATAAAGCATGAAATTGTAAAATGCTTTTTGATTTACTTCTGTTATCAAATTCACTTAATTTTCTTTGTATCCTTTATTTAAAAGCATACTTAGGAAGGCTAAGGAGCAACAATGCATTACTGGGAGCTAGCTGGTGATTTATGGCTTCCCACATATGCCTGTTGTCATTGGCTTACCATATCTATTAAGCTAGGTCCCAGTAATGTACTGCTGTTTTGGAGTTAACTTTAATTATGTGTTTTGCAGCGGTTAAACGTAAAGTCCTAAGTAAGGATGGGCGAATGTGTTTATATTTGAATGTTATTGTAGAAATTCGCTTTACATAATAGAATGTTGATAAGAACGAATATACCTAAAAATTCTATTATCGAATCTTATTTACAGTTTTTGAATGTCACTTTCGAATTAGAATGTGACATTTATAAAACACAGTTGTAGACTAGAAATACTATTTTGAATTTGAATGTTACATTCGAATTTGAATGTAGCATTCCAATATTACATTTATTAAACAGTTGTAGAATAGAAATACTATTTCTAATTTGAATGTTATATTCAAATTTGAATGTCGCATTCAAATTCAAATATTACATTTAAAAAACACAGTATTAAACTAGAAATACTATTTCGAATTTGAATGTGACATTCAAATTTGAATATTACATTTCGAAATTGAATAAATACTTAGCTAAACATTCTATTATTTGAATGAATTTTATTAAAAAAATTAGAAAACAAAAATTCGAAAATAGAATGTTTGTATGTTATATAAACTTTCGAAATTCGAACAAATGTATCAAAATTTGTTTTAAATTTCAAATTTTTAGAAACATTCGCCCTCCCTAGTCCTAAGCAATCAATAGTGAAATAATAAAATGAACTAAGACATAAGATATATATTTTTTCCACTTTTATGTCCCTTTAAGAAGTTAATCTTAGATGGATGACAAAAGATTCTACATTCAGATTGGAGGATCTATAAAGTTAGGGTGGGTTCTGGTGCAAAACTCACAGATTGACCATGTTTTTAAAAAAAAAACCCAAAAAAACTTTAAAATGTTATGGCAATAGAGTCTTATGTACTTTGTATCACACATATAGATAGAATATAAGGCTACAGTTAATAATGTTGGCCTCCCTTGTTGAAGCTAGCCAGAGGCTACTCGAAGGTGAAATCTGAGTTAGCGTTGCTC
This sequence comes from Bombina bombina, assembly GCF_027579735.1. Lineage (NCBI taxonomy): Eukaryota > Metazoa > Chordata > Amphibia > Anura > Bombinatoridae > Bombina > Bombina bombina. Next base: position 155,462,328 of record NC_069500.1, on the reverse strand, counting down.
TATATTCAGTTTCAGGTGACATGCAATATGCATTACAGCTCTTCAGTGTCTCTCGGGAAAGAGTAAAATTTGCCAAAGTAAATTAAGTTTTATAATGTCTGCACTGAGTCAGATATTATTTCTTCAGTGAATTGCGTAACTGAAAATTACATGTTCACAATAACAGTTGTGTGTAAGTAGATATCATAAACACAAGTGTAACACCTTTATAGTTCTGCCCCAAGCTAAATTGCATCTGTCATGGAAGGGTAATACTTTATTACTTTGAGTGCTAAGCTGGATTTTTTTTTTTTTTTTTTACTATTTTTAAATGTTATTGTTTTTTACTCCATTTTTTTTCTTTTTACTTTAAAGGGACATTTGTATGGGCATTGCCCTTAAAAGGGAATTCAGCTCTTTTACTGCCCTTAAAAGGGCATTCAGTTCTTTTACAGCCCAAAAAAACCCTAATCTAAAAATAAGGCACCCCAAAAAATAAAATAATCCTAAATCTAACCCCCAAATAGGTACTCACTGCTCCTGAAGTCCGTCGGAAAAGGTACTCTTCAAGGCGGTGAAGTCTTCATGGAGGTGGCTACCAAGGACCAAGGCAACGTGGAATTCCTAATCAGGCACTTTCTGGAAGGAATGGCTTGATGAGTTAAAACCTGTCTGTACTTTTCAGCATTCATGATCCCATCAATTCAGACAGTATCACCAGCATCAATGGCAGAAATGCAGCCCCAAACCAGGACAGACCCTCCACCATATTTCACTAAAGGCCGCAAGCACTCATTCTCCCACACATGGGAAAACAACGAAAAAGGCATTACCACTTTAAGAGGAAGAGATCTTACCGCCAAAAAAGAAAAACTTTCAAAATTAGAACATGGTTTCTTTAATTTATTCTCACATGTTCTAACAATTGACGAAAAAAGAGTACTTAACAAAGGTTTGTCATATTGCCCCCCAAATCCACATAACCTTTTCAATTTGTTGATATAAACCAGTTTACACGTAAGTTATCATTACAAAAGTTGTTTGCAGAAAAGAAATTAAAACAAAAAAATCTGGTCTACCCCATCCCCTCTCCTTCAAATATCATTTACTTTGATCCTACAAGTTCCCTATTAACAAGGGAAAGATTCAAGGCACCTCAGGATCGTGGAGAATCAGAGGAGCAATATTCCATTACCTCTACAGATAACTGTTTAAGTACTGGTTTGGCTATCTGCTATATGTGGATGGGTGTCTTCAGATAAGTATGTTTTTATTACTTAAGACACTCTCATCTATGGTTTGGCACTTTATGTATTTATATAAAGTTTTAAATATATGTATTGTACTTATATTTGCCATGATTCAGGTTTCAGTATAAATCCTTTTGCAGACTGTCAGTTTCATATCTGGGAAATGCATTTTTTAGAAACTTATTTTCTTACCTGGGGTGTAGTCTTTTTTTTTCAATTGACTGTCATTTTTCAAATTCGCGGGCAGAATTAGACTTGCAAGGGCGCAAAATGCTAAAGTTTATTGCGTCATTCTTGGCGCAAGATTTTTTTTGTGCGAAGTTACGTTTGTTGACGCAAATTCGTCATTTCCGTCATCTTAGTTGATGCAGGATCCTTTCACAAGGTTGTGTCATCTATGACGCAAATGTCTTTTCCGGACGTTTTTGGTGCCAAAAAATATTTTTCTGTTTGTTGTGTGTCATACTTGGCACCAAATATTTTCATTATTTTAGACCCCATTCCTATTTGCCTCTTGACTTTTTCTAAGTCAGAGGGCTATTCTGTTTGCATTTTTTCCCATTCCTGAAACTGCTATATAAGGAAATTGATAATTTTGTTTTATATGTTGTTTTATTCTCTTACATTTGCAAGATGTCTCAATCTGATCCTGTCTCAGAATTCACTGTTGGATCCCTGCTGCCTGATAACATTTCTACCAAAGCTAAGTGCATTTGTTGTAAACTTGTGGAGATTATACCTCCAGCTGTGTTTTGTAATAGTTCTCATGATAAACTTTTACATGCAGAAAATGTATCCATCAGTAGTAGTTCATTACCTGTTGCTGTTCCCTCAACATCTAATGCACAAGATATACCTGTAAATTTAAAAGAATTTATTTCTGATTCTATTCAGAAGGCTTTGTCTGCCATTCCGCCTTCTAATAAACGTAAAAGGTCTTTTAAAACTTCTCATAAGGTTGATGAAATTTCAAATAACCAGCAACATACTGAATTATCCTTCTCTGATGAGGATCTATCTGATTCTGAAGATCAGGTCTCAGATATTGACACTGATAAATCCTCTTATTTAAATTGGAGTATATTCGTTCTTTGTAAAAAGAAGTGTTGATTACATTGGATATGGAGGAAACTAGTCCTCTTGATATTAAGACTAGTAAATGTTTAAATTCTGTTTAGAAACCTCTTGTGGATATTCCAGAGGTTTTTCCAGTTCCTGATGCTATTTCTGATATGATTTCTAAGGAATGGAATAAGCCTGGTACTTCTTTTATTCCTTCTTTAAGGTTTAAAAAATTGTATCCTTTGCCAGAAGTTAGATTGGAGTTTTGGGAAAAGATCCCCAAAGTTGATGGGGCTATCTCTACTCTTGCTAAACATACTACTCTTCCTACGGAAGATAGTACTTCTTTTAAAGATCCTTTAGATAGGAAACTTGAATCCTATCTAAGGAAAGCTTATTTATATTCAGGTCATCTTCTTAGGCCTGCAATTTCTTTGGCTGATGTTGAGCTGCTTCAACTTTTTGGTTGTATACTTTAGCGCAACAAGTATCGGATCATGATTTGTCTAGCATTGTTAAGTTGATTCAACATGCTAATAATTTCATTTGTGATGCCATTTTTTATATTATCAAAGACCGCTACTCCATAACTCGTCCACCTGCTCTGAGCAGGCGGACAGACATCGCCGGGAATCAACCCGATCGAGTACGATCGGTTGATTTACACCCCCCTGCTGGCAGCCCATTGGCCGCGAGTCTGCAGGGGGTGGTGTTGTACCACCAGCTCTTGTGAGCTGCTTGTGCAATGCTGAATACGGCGAGCGTATTGCTCACCATATTCAGCGAGGTCCACCAGACCTTGATAAATATGCCCCTAAGTATTTAGCTATTTTAGCTAGAAGAGCTTTGTGGCTCAAATCTTGGAATGCTGATATGACTTCTAAATCCAGATTGCTATCTCTTTCTTTCTTTCCAAAGTAATAAATTATTTGGTTCTCAGTTGGATTCAATAATTTCAACTGTTACTGGGGGGAAGGGAGTTTTTTTGCCTCTGTATAAAAAATAAGGGTAAATCTAAAGCTTTTAACCGTTTTCGTTCCTTTCGACAAAATAAGGAACAGAAACATTATCCTTTCCCCAAGGAATCTGCTTCCAATTGAAAGTCTTTTTCAAATTGGAATAAATCCAAGCCATTTAAGAGATTAAAACCAGCCCCCAAGTCCGCATGAAGGTGCGGCCCTCATTCCAGCTCAGCTGGTAGGGGGCAGATAAAAAAATTTCAAAGATGTTTGGATCAATTCGGTCCAAAAATCATTAGATTCATAGTATTGTCTCTCATGGGTACAGAATAGGATTCTGAGTAAGACCGCCTGTGAGAAGATTTTTTTTTCTCTCTCACGCATTCCGGTAAACCCAGTAAAGGCTCAGGCTTTTCTGAAGTGTGTTTTAGACCTGGAGTTATCAGGGGTAATCATGCTAGTTCCGTTTCAGGAACAGGGACTGGGGTTTTTATTCAAATCCATTAATTGTCCCAAAGAAAGTGAATTCATTCAGACCAGTTTTGGATCAAAAGATTTTGAATCAATAAGAAAGAGTACAAAACTTTCAAAATGGTGACTATAAGGATTATTCTGCCTTTTGTTCAGCAAGGGCATACTATGTCCACAATAGACTTACAGGATGCATATCTTCATATTCCGATTCATCCAGATCACTATCAGTTATTGAGATTCTCTTTTCTAGACAAGCATTACCAATTTGTTGCTCTTCCTTTTGGCCTAGCAACAGCTCCAAGAATCTTTTCAAAGGTTCTAGGTGCCCTACTCTCTGTAATCAGAGAGTGGGGGAATTGCGGTATTTCCTTATTTGGATGATATCTTGGTACTCGCTCAGTCTTTACGTTCTGCAGAATCTCACACAAATCAACTAGTGCTCTTTCTTCGAAAACTTGGTTGGAGGATCAATTTACCAAAAAGTCTTTTGATTCCTCAGACAAGGGTAACCTTTTTAGAACTGTTCATTTGTTTTCAGACAAACAATGTCACAACTGTGGCATATGTCAATCATCAGGGTGGGACTCACAGTCCTCAAGCTATGCAAGAAGTATCTCAGATACTTGTTTGGGTGGAATCCAGCTTTCTAATTTCTGCGGTTCATATCCCAGGTATAGACAATTGGGAAGCGGATTACCTAAGTCGTCAGACTTTACATCCGGGAGATGTGTTTTCTCAAATTGTTCAGATATGGGGGCTTCCAGAAATAGATCTGATGGCATCCCATCTAAACAAAAAACTTCCCAGGTACCTGTCCAGGTCCAGGGACCCTCGGGCGGAAGCAGTGGATGCATTGACACTTTCTTGGTGTTATCAATCTGCTTATATTTTGCCAACTCTAGTTCTTCTTCCACGAGTGATCTCCAAGATCATCATGGAGCAATCGTTTGTGCTGCTGGTAGCTCCAGCATGGCCTCACAGGTTTTGGTATGCGGATCTTGTTCGGATGTCCAGTTGCCAAGCTTGGCCACTTCTACTAAGGCCAGATCTTCTATCTCAAGGTCCGTTTTTTCCATCAGGATCTCAAACGATTAAATTTGAAGGTATGGAAATTGAACGCTTAGTGCTTAGTCATAGAGGTTTCTCTGACTCAGTGATTAATACTATTAATACTAAACTTCCTGATATTTATTGTTTTGTGCAGTCTTTCGCCTAGATTTAGAGTTTTGTCGGTAAAGACCCGCGGTGCTAACGAGCCTTTTTTTTCCAGCACACCCTTAAGACAACGCTGGTATTACGAGTTGTCTGAATGGCTGCGTTAGCCTCAGAAAAGGGAGCGTTGAGCATAATTTAGCTCCACTTCAACCCACAATACCAGCATTGCTTACGGTAGCGGTACGCTGGAAAAATGTGCTCGTGCACGATATCCTCATAGGAAACAATGGGGCTGAGCTGGCTGCAAAAAAACCTAACACCTTCCAAAAAGCAGCGTTCAGCTCCTAACGCAGCCCCATTGTTTCCACACTTTCTAAGTCTACACCTAACACCCGAACATGAACCCTGAGTCTAAACACCCCTAACCTTACACTTATTAGCTATGAACCCCTAATCTGCTGTCCCTAACATCGCCGACACCTATATTATACAGGGAGTGCAGAATTATTTGGCAAATGAGTATTTTGACCACATCATCCTCTTTATGCATGTTGTCTTACTCCAAGCTGTTTAGGCTCGAAAGCCTACTACCAATTAAGCATATTAGGTGATGTGCATCTCTGTAATGAGAAGGGGTGTGGTCTAATGACATCAACACCCTATATCAGGTGTGCATAATTATTAGGCAACTTCCTTTCCTTCGGCAAAATGGGTCAAAAGAAGGACTTGACAGGCTCAGAAAAGTCAAAAATAGTGAGATATCTTGCAGAGGGATGCAGCACACTTAAAATTGCAAAGCTTTTGAAGCGTGATCATCGAACAATCAAGCGTTTCATTCAAAATAGTCAACAGGGTCGCAAGAAGCGTGTGGAAAAACCAAGGCGCAAAATAACTGCCCATGAACTGAGAAAAGTCAAGCGTGCAGCTGCCAAGATGCCACTTGCCACCAGTTTGGCCATATTTCAGAGCTGCAACATCACTGGAGTGCCCAAAAGCACAATGTGTGCAATACTCAGAGACATGGCCAAGGTAAGAAAGGCTGAAAGACGACCACCACTGAACAAGACACACAAGCTGAAACGTCAAGACTGGGCCAAGAAATATCTCAAGACTGATTTTTCTAAGGTTTTATGGACTGATGAAATGAGAGTGAGTCTTGATGGGCCAGATGGATGGGCCCGTGGCTGGATTGGTAAAGGGCAGAGAGCTCCAGTCCGACTCAGACGCCAGCAAGGTGGAGGTGGAGTACTGGTTTGGGCTGGTATCATCAAAGATGAGCTTGTGGGGCCTTTTCGGGTTGAGGATGGAGTCAAGCTCAACTCCCAGTCCTACTGCCAGTTTCTGGAAGACACTTTCTTCAAGCAGTGGTACAGGAAGAAGTCTGCATCCTTCAAGAAAAACATGATTTTCATGCAGGACAATTCTCCATCACACGCGTCCAAGTACTCCACAGCATGGCTGGCAAGAAAGGGTATAAAAGAAGAAAATCTAATGACATGGCCTCCTTGTTCACCTGATCTGAACCCCATTGAGAACCTGTGGTCCATCATCAAATGTGAGATTTACAAGGAGGGAAAATAGTACACCTCTCTGAACAGTGTCTGGGAGGCTGTGGTTGCTGCTGCACGCAATGTTGATGGTGAACAGATCAAAACACTGACAGAATCCATGGATGGCAGGCTTTTGAGTGTCCTTGCAAAGAAAGGTGGCTATATTGGTCACTGATTTGTTTTTGTTTTGTTTTTGAATGTCAGAAATGTATATTTGTGAATGTTGAGATTTTATATTGGTTTCACTGGTAAAAATAAATAATTGAAATGGGTATATATTTGTTTTTTGTTAAGTTGCCTAATAATTATGCACAGTAATAGTCACCTGCACACACAGATATCCCCCTAAAATAGCTAAAACTAAAAACAAACTAAAAAATACTTCCAAAACTATTCAGCTTTGATATTAATGAGTTTTTTGGGTTCATTGAGAACATGGTTGTTGTTCAATAATAAAATTAATTCTCAAAAATACAACTTGCCTAATAATTCTGCACTCCCTGTATTTATTACCCCCTAATCTGCCCCCCCCCCACGTCGCCGCCACCTACCTACACTTATTAACCCCTAATCTGCCGACCGGATATCGCAGCCACTATAATAAATGTATTAACCCCTAATCTGCCCTCCCCAACGTCGCCGCTACTATAATAAAGTTATCAACCCCTAAACCTACGCCTAACCCTAACACCCCCTAACTTAAATATAATTTAAATAAAACAAAATAAATTTACTATCATTAAATAAATTATTCCTATTTAAAACTAAATACTTATCTATAAAATAAACCCTAATATAGCTACAATATAACTAATAGTTACATTGTAGCTATTTTAAGATTTATATTTCTTTTACAGGCAACTTTGTATTTATTTTAACTAGGTACAATAGCTATTAAATAGTTATTAACTATTTAATAGCTAACTAGTTAAAATAATTACAAAATTACCTGTAAAATAAATCCTAACCTAAGTTACAAATACACCTAACACTACACTATCAATACATTAATTAAATAAATTACCTACAATTAGCTAAACTAAAATACAATTAAATAAACTAAACTATAATAAAAAAACAAAAACTAAATTACAGAAAATAAAAAAAATTACAAGAAGTTTAAACTAAGTACATCTAATCTAAGCCCCCTAATAAAATAAAAAAGCCCCCCCAAAAAATAAAATGCCCTACCCTATCCTAAATTACAAAGTAATCAGCTCTTTTACCAGCCCTTAAAAGGGCTTTTTGCGGGGCATTGCCCCAAAGTAATCAGCTCTTTTACCTGTAAATAAAAATACAATACCCCCCCAACATTACAACCCACCACCCATATACCCCTACTCTAAAATCCACCAAACCCCCCTTAAAAAAAACCTATTGATTGAACTTCAATCTGATTGGCTGATTGAATCAGCCAATCAGAATTTTCCTACCTTAATTCCGATTGGCTGATAGAATCCTATCAGCCAATCGGAATTCGAGGGACGCCATCTTGGATGATGTCATTTAAAGGAACCGTCATTCCTCGGGAAGTCATCGGCCAGGATGGATGTTCCGCCTCGAAGGTCTTCAGGATGCTGCCGCTCTGCTCCAGATGGATGAAGATAGAAGATTCCGCTTGGATGAACACTTCAATCGGATGGAAGACCTCTTCTGCCCCGCTTGGATGAAGACTTCAATCGGATGGAGGACCTCTTCTGCCCTGCTTGGATGAAGAATTCGGCTTGGTTGAGTGAAGACGACTCAAGGTAGGGAGATCTTCAGGGGGTTAGTGTTAGGTTTTTTAAGGGGGGTTTGGGTGGGTTTTAGAGTAGTGGTATGTGGGTTGTAATGTTGGGGGGTATTGTATTTTTATTTACAGGTAAAAGAGCTGATTACTTTGGGGCAATGCCCCGCAAAAGGCCCTTTTAAGGACTGGTAAAAGAGCTGATTACTTTGTAATTTAGGATAGGGTATGGCATTTTATTATTTTGGGGGGCTTTTTTATTTTATTAGGGGGCTTAGATTAGGTGCAATTATTTTAAACTTCTTGTAATTTTTTATTTTCTGTAATTTAGTGTTTGGATTTTTTGTATTATAGTTTAGTTTATTTAATTGTATTTTAGTTTAGCTAATTGTAGGTAATTTATTTAATTAATTTATTGATAGTGTAGTGTTAAGTGTATTTGTAAATTAGATTAGGATTTATTTTACAGGTAATTTTGTAATTATTTAAACTAGGTAGCTTTTAAATAGTTAATAACTATTTAATAGCTATTGTACCTAGTTAAAATAAATACAAAGTTGCCTGTAAAATAAAAATAAATCCTAAAATAGCTACAATGTAACTATTAGTTATATTGTAGCTATATTAGGGTTTCTTTTATAGGTAAGTATTTATTTTTAAATAGTAATAGTTTATTTAATTATAGTACATTTATTTCATTTTATTTCAATTATATTTAAGTTAGGGGGTGTTAGGGTTAGACTTAGGTTTAGGGGTTGATAACTTTATTATACTAGCGGTGACATTGGGGGCAGGAGATTAGGGGTTAATAATTGTAGGTAGGTGGCGGAAATGTTAGGGGGCAGATTAGGGGTTAATACAATTTATTCTAATGTTTGCGAGGAGGGAGTGCGGCGGTTTAGGGGTTAATACATTTATTATAGTGGCGGCAAGGTCCGGTTGGCAGATTAGGGATTAATAAGTGTAGGTAGATGTTGGCGACGTTGGGGGGGGCAGATTAGGTGTTAATAAATATAATATAGGTGTCGGCGATGTTAGGGGCAGCAGATTAGGGGTTCATAGCTATAATCTAGGTGGCGGCGATGTCCGGTCGGAAGTTTAGGGGGTTAAAATTTTTTATTATAGGGTTTGCGATGTGGGGGGGCCTCGGTTTAGGGGTTCATATGTAGTTTATGGCTGTTAGTGTACTTTATAGCACAGTAGTTAAGAGCTTTATGTAGCCCATAAAACTCTTAACTACTGACTTTTTTTGCGGTTGGAGTCTTGTCGGTAGCGGCTCTAACGCTCACTTCTTCCAAGACTCGTAATACCGACGTTAGGCAAATCCCATAGAAAAGATAGGATATGCAATTGATGTAAGGGGATCTGCGGTAGCCTTGAATCGTGGAAAGAAAGTGAGCGGTAGACCCTTTCCTGTCTGACTCTAAATACCAGCGGGCATTAAAAAGCAGAGTTAGGACCCCTTAACGCTGCTTTTTAACCCTAACGCAGAACTCTAAATCTAGGCGTTTGGTTCATATCAAGCCTGTCATTAAATCAATCTCTCCTCCTTGGAGTCTTAATTTAGTTTTGAAGGCTTTACAGGCTCCTCCGTTTGAGCCTATGCATTCTTTGGGTATTAAACTACTTTCTTGGAAAGTGTTGTTTCTTTTGGCCATTTCTTCTGCTAGAAGAGTTTCTGAATTATCCGCTCTCTCTTGTGAATCTCCTTTTCTGATTTCTCATTAGGATAAGGCAGTTTTGCGGACTTCATTTAAATTCTTACCTAAGGTTGTGAATTCTAACAACATTAATAGAGAAATTGTTGTCCCTTTCTTGTGTCCTAATCATAAGAGTTCTTTGGAAAGATCCTTACATTCTTTGTATGTGGTAAGAGTTTTTTAATATTATGTTGAAGCTACTAAAGATTTCAGGAAGACGTCTAGTCTATTTGTTATATTTTCTGGTTCTAGGAAAGGTCAGAAGGCTTCTATTGTTTCCTTGGCTTCATGGTTAAAGTTTTTGATTCATCAAGCTTATTTGGAGTCGGGTCAAGCCCCGCCTCAGAGAATTACAGCTCATTCTACTAGATCAGTCTCTACTTCGTGGGCTTTTAAGAATGAAGCTTCAGTTGATCAGATTTGCAAAGCCGCAACTTGGTCTTCTTTGCATACATTTACTAAATTCTACCATTTTGATGTTTTTGCTTCTTCAGAAGCAGTTTTTGGTAGAAAAGTTCTTCAGGCAGCTGTTTCAGTTTGATTCTTCTGCTTTTGATTTAAGCTTTTTCCTTTCATTTATGAGAATAAACTTATATTTTGGAGTGTGGATTAATTTTTTCAGTGGAAAATGGCTGTTTTTATTTTTATCCCTCCCTCTCTAGTGACTCTTGCGTGGAGTTCCACTTCTTGGGTATTGCTATCCCATACGTCACTAGCTCATGGACTCTTGCCAATTACATGAAAGAAAACATAATTTATGTAAGAACTTACCTGATATATTAATTTCTTTCATATTGGCAAGAGTCCATGAGGCCCACCCCTTTTTTATGGTGGTTATGATTTTTTTGTATAAAGCACAATTATTTCCAAATTCCTTTGTTGATGCTTTTTACTCCTTTCTTTATCACCCCACTACTTGGCTATTCGTTAAACTGAATTGTGGGTGTGGTGAGGGGTGTATTTATAGGCTGAGGTTTGGGAAACTTTGCCCCTCCTGGTAGGATTGCATATCCCATGCATCACTAGCTCATGGACTCTTGCCATTATGAAAAAAATGAATTTATCAGGTAAGTTCTTACATAAATTATGTTTTTTTACAGCAGTCATTTTGACATGAAATAGTAGGATAAATACAGGTGTTAGCAATGACATTAGTTACTAGAGCCTCAATACAATGGGCTTGAAGGACACAAGAGTAAAGGGATTTTGCACCCCCTAGTACTGCCTCTGAATCCTATAAAATAATATAAAAAATGGTTTTCCTCATGAAGCACGTTTTTATGTTTAAAAATGCAAGTTTCTTTTTTCTTTCTATCTGTTCACTTTTCATCAAACTCACATATATGGTCATAAAATAAAATATCACTTAGTTTGTATAAAGAACCAGTAGCTCTGTACTCTGGTTTTCAGCATTGTATGTATGTAAACTATTTCCTGTATACACATCCTGGATACTTTGTCTGCCTTTATAATTAATCCACAATACTGTGCACCTTTTGTGTGTTTTAATAATCAAGAGTAAGAAAAGTAATTATTTGATAGAGTTCAAAATTAATTTATGTTTAACAGAGCTAGCACATAGCTAAAACAGAGGTTTTGGCAGACCTTCACTATCGATAACCTCTAAATGACATTGAATACAATAGATATAATTAATTAAAAGTAAAGGCTATAGCAAATAGTTTTTCATAACCCTTTGGTACTTTTCCATATTTTTGTAGTGTGCTGAGTGACTGTAAAATTAAAGGGTAGATTCTATAGAAGAATTATTTCATTAGACAGGGCCTTTAAAGCAGATGTAATTTGACATTTTTATTTTTTTATTTCTGGCACATTCATGACACAAATGAGTCCTAAAATGTGATACATTTAAAGGTACAGTTTATTCCAGAATTGTTATTGTTTTAAAAGATAATCCCTTTTATCACCCATTCCCCAGTTTTGCATAACCAACATGAATATATTAATATACTTTTTACCTCTGTGATTACTTTGTCTCTAAGCCTCTGCAGACTTATCGCAGTTCCTTTGACAGACTTGCATTTTAGCCAATCGGTGCTTACTCCTAGGTAGCTCCACAGGAGTGAGTACAATGTTATCTATATGGCACACACGAACTAGCATTGTCTAGCTGTAAAAATGCACTGAGATAAGAGGCGGCCTTCAAGGGCTTCAAAATTAGAATATGAGTGTGTGTGTATATACTGTGTGTGTATGTATGTATGTATGTGTGTGTATATATGTATCTATCTATCTATCTATCTATCTATCTATCTATCTATCTATCTATCTATCTATCTATCTATATCTTTGTACCAAGACATCAACTGTAATTGAAAACAGGGTGTAACTGATTTGTATATGGGAACAGACGTTTTTATTTGACAGCATATTATTTGCAAATTAATGCACACAATGAAATATCTGTCAAAGCTGGCAGGTATGGCGTAAGGATGGGTGATAAAGAACAAATCTTCTTCCTTTTTCGAATGTTAACATTTGTATATTGATTATAAACGTTGAATATTAATTTGTAATATTTGATTCCCATAGACTTACATTAATACACAAGAAGAATTAATATAAGAATTAACGGCTCAGTGTTAAATGTCAAAAGGTCTATTTAATAGCAACATTTTGTCAGGTATCCTCAAATGGTGAGGAGCAATTTAAGGGGTTTATTTTCCCTATATAATAGGATGTAAAATTACTAAAGCCCATGGGTACAGAATCATTCTACCAGTGGCGGATCCAGGGGGGGGGGGCAACGGGGCAATTGCCCCACCCCCCCCGAGAATATACTGAGAGAGGGCTTCCTTATTCTCTATTCCGCCGGCATTCACAGCATATTAATTTTGGTTACTAAAGTCCAGTGAGGCTTGTTTGGTAAATGAAGCTATAAAACAAATCTTTTGTAGGCTTTTACTAACTACAACTTTCAGACCGAAGTAGAGTTCTTATTCCCTTAATGCAGCAGTGGGGTTTGTGAATTGTGTATACAGTGTCACCAATTGCATAGTGTTTCCATTGCAGCCCAATACATTTCAAGTAAAATATGGTATTTCCTTAAAGGAACATTGTCACCAGGGGTGTCACTTGGTGTTTTGCACTACTTCCGGACCAAATGTATGCACAACCATACAGCCTTAACCGCCACCATGTTGGGCACTGGCTGCAGCCGCTGCTGCCCTACGAGAAGCGGTGACGTAAACCTTAAGCGCATGCGCGTTGGTACACCTGAGGTAAAATCGGAAACGCGTGCACACTGGTTTAGGAGCGCTAGTAGGTCAATTGATCATGCGTCGCGCATTGTGAAATGTTAATAACTGAGGTAAAGAAATGTGACAGAATTAGTAATGTGAGAGAAATATGTTGTTAACGGAACTACATGAGTTATTTAAAGTTTTTAAGTAAAGACTACTTTTTCGGTGAATTGTTTGTTTCTCCATTAAGTCTGACGTATTTTTGCAAGCATATTAATTAAAAAAATGTTTGTTATTTTATAATCATGTGCAAATAGCTGAGTATTTATTTTACAGAATACATAGGAATTAGTGTTTGAGCCAAACTTGTATATTAGTTGTTATTTACATAACAAAAATGGTAAAATCTTAGTTTAGCGTTCTAAATAATTTTCTCAGCCATATCTCATTATTTTCCTACAAACATTGGCGTGGGGGTTGCGCTAAACTAAGATTTTACCACAAAAATAAATAGTACATTTGTTTGAATTAAGGTAAATTACATTTTGCTAGTGGTCATTATTCACAAAATAAAATTTAAAACATAAAGTTAATGGGCTTATAGTCTGCAAATAGGCTGTTGCTAGAACTTGTTTCTCTCTATGACAGGGGTTGACAATGTAAAGTTTAGTAACCATAGGATATATGCATGTGTGTGTTTTTATATATATATCCAATATACTTCTATCAAATTCATTTTCTGTATCCTTTAGTTCTTTATTTGTCTGCATACCTAGGTATCCTCAGAACCATGTGCATATTTTGAGCACTAGTGCCAGGTACACTATTTTGATAGTGTTTGTTTGGAGGTAATTCTTATCATTAATTTTTACGTTTATTGTGTTTATATTTATAATTTAAATTCGATTCGATATTTTGTAAGCATTTTCTATGTGACTTATTATATATATTGTTTACACTACGATAGGTTAAATAAAATAGTCTGTTCTATAAGCACTCATTATTTTCTGTCCGCCGCCACAAAAAAATCTGGAAGTGCCCCTCCCGAGACCGGGCTCTGGATCCGCCACTGCATTCTACGCAGGAGAATTCAGAATGTCAGCACAAGCTTTTTTTATTAGTTCCTATTTTCTTTTTGTTATACTCTAATGTGGTAAATTCATCTGTGAGTGTGCTGTGCTGTATTCCTATTAAAGGTTCATAAAGGAAAATTAATAAAAAACTCTAATGTGGTACATTCATCTGTGCTGCGCCGTGGTGTATTCCTATTAAAGGTTCATAAAGGAGAACTAATAAAATACTCTATTTGTCCAAAGCAATGCTCAATCACATTAATGCACGAGTGGTTTGGAGCTTAATCAGGAGAGGCATATGTGCAGAGCTTCAGATCAAAAGTGATGTTGTTTAGCTCAGGTTTTGAACTACATTGCCAGAGCTGACTTTAACTATGTGTTTAAGCCCTTTCAGCCATTGAACACAAAGTCCTGCAAAATGAATATGGTAATAATTAAATAATTATTTTAAAACCACTGGATGCTGAATCTGTTAAAGAACAAGACTACGAAGCTAGGGACAATGCAAAGTCCACAATGCTTTTGTTCCCTCTGTAAATCTAAGCTTCTTAAATGATACTATTGATTTATTTGACGCTTGCATTATGTGTTTTTAATGGATGATAATAATACGTCTGCATACAAAGATATAAAAATTTAAGTTGCAATTACAGTGTACAGATATAGTCTAAGAATAGATAGTTTTGTGATTTGCAAAGCTCATGTTTCAGGGGGCAAACGCTAGGATTGACTATTGAAACAAATAAAGGGCACTTCCATTCATTAAGTATAAGATACTTCATGTAGAAAGCTCCTTTATTTGATTCAATCGATCGCCGCTCTTAGCTCCTACAGCAGAGCATGGCTAAAACATGTTTTGGCTAAGAGGTGACATTTTCACCTCTTAGCCAACCGCTGTGCGGTAAATCCGGCTCCCATGGGCGTTAAACCGGATTTACCGCACAGCTATTGGCTAAGAGGTGAAAACGTCACCTCTGAGCCAAATTTTTTTTTAGCTGTGGGCTGCTGTAGCAGCTAAAAACGGGGATCGATTGAATCAAATTAAAGGAGCTTTCTACATGAAGTATCTTTATACTTCATGACTGAAAGTGCCCTTTATTTGTTTCAATAGTAAATCCTAGCGTTTGTAAAACACTAGGATTCTATAACTATTAAGGACATTTGTGAAGCCTTCAAATACTATGTAGTCAAACTTCATAATCTATTTTCTCAAGTGATTTAAAAGCATCATAGCTGTAGGTGCTGGGACAAAGGGTGTTACCTTATGAACATATACACATGTACAGCAATTTGTCAAGCACTTCAACATTTGAATGAAATCCTGTGAGGGTTATAAGAAGGACAAAACACACCCACAACAAGTTTTAATTATAATATCTGTAAAACATTTCTACATCTCATAATGGGAATTGTTTTGCTATTAAAACAAGATCAAATGTTCACTTCATGTATTGGCACATTCTAATTTATAGAACAGTTTTATTAACAGCTTGTACATTGCGTAACAGATATTTACCCATGAAATTGCTTTTGCTAAAGAGGACAACACTTTGTTAGGCAATACGTTGAAATCAAGAACTTAAAGGGACATTTAATATGCTCTAATCAAATGAGAGAATGTTATTTATTTTTAAATGTATTTTTGACGGACAATACAACCATCAGCATTACCAGGGATAGGCAAGGTGTCTGTACACGTACTCTGGTGTCCGTGACTAGCCCTTGCAGTGTCCACCACAACATTAGTATAACTTTTCTTTCTAATTAAATAATAGGAAAAGGAAAATATGTAGTGTGAATAAAGTTAGTGACTTGTCAAGAGCCTGCTAGCGATATTGGGTGTTAAGTTATGAAATAAATAAAGCCTGAGTGAAATACTTGATGTGTATCTGCATCTGTATAACACCACCTTCACTAAGGTCTGTACTTCAGAAAATGTCCGCCTCAGTCTTGGTCTGTGCCTATCCCTGAACATTACTTTTAGAATGACAATTCTAAGTATATTTGAAACATAGAATATTTTTAAAATGACATGCATAATTGATAATAAACAATATGTCTTCTAAATTGAATATACAGGTAGCCCTCAGTTTTATGCCGGGGTTAGGTTCAAGAAGGAATGGTTGTAAATCAAAACCATTGTAAATTGAAGACAGCAGTGATCTGAGCACTCGGGAGCAAGGTAAAATCCAAAAAATCTTTATTAGAGAAAAAGTAAAAGCTGCATCATAGTGCAGGTGAACAAGGATAGCAGTCCTGACGCGTTTCGCGCCCCCTAGTGGCGCTTAGTCATAGGAACTAGTGCTAAAGATGTCTGTGGTGTACTTAAAGGGATGACTGTCCAATCACTAGCCTGAAATGGATGCAACTGGACGTCACCCTGAAAGAAACACTAACAGCACATAAGGGAATATTAAAAAACAATTAATGTGATAAAACTGAAGGTACAAAAGATCCTTGTGTCCATACTAACAGGCTGATATAAATATAAGCACATAAAACATGTTAATTTATGTGTGTGTGTGTATGTGTCTTATAGTTTGTCTAAACAGTATTTATGAAAAATGCCTAATTAACAATATACTGAACAAATCCATGGCTACCAATTAAACCTAGGACGATATATTCAAATATTATTTACAAATGTACATTGTAAATTGAAACCCAGTTTATAATGTAAGTCAATGGGAAGTGAGGGAGTTAGGTTCCAGACCCCTCTCAAAATTGTCATAAGTAACACCTAATACATTATTTTTAAAGCTTTGAAATGAAGACTTTAAATTCTAAACAGCATTATAAACCTAATAAAATAATCACACAACACAGAATATATAATTAAACTAAGTTAAATGAACAAAAACATTTGCTAAACAGCATTATAAACCTAATAAAATAATCACACAACACAGACTTCACTTGCATTTTTCTCCAAACAGTTCTTTCTATGCATTCCAATCTGGACTGATTTATAGACAGGAAGATCTTGTTCCTTTGAAATCTGCTTGATAGTTCAGGTCTGGTTAAACTGATTATTTTCAGCTTGCTTGGCTTTGCTGCAACACAAGCGGACAGCTCCACCTACTGGCTATTTTAATAAATGCACTGCTTCTCAATGCTTTTCAATAGCAGTCACATGACTGGAAAAAAATGTTGTTATTCTGAAACGGTGTAAATTGAACCGTTGTAAACCGAGGACCACCTGTAGTTCCGTCCATATGCTTGTACACTGTCCTGTTGCCTTTGTAATAGGAATCTGTTAACGTTAGTGATATCAGTTATAATTCCATATTTATTTAATGCTCCGCAAGATGAAAAATCCTTGATGGGAATAAATATAAATTAAGTGTGTCCCTGTTTTTTTATAGTTTTAAACCAACAAAATAATAACAAGAATAAAATAAACTTAACATTAAAATAGTTGTTAATTATGTTAAGGTATAATTTGTTTTGTCTTACAATATAGAAGGTAAAACTTAAAAGAAGATCCTTTTCATGGGTCAGAGCAGGGGTGTCAAACTGTCGGCCTAATTTTGTGCGGCCCTTATAATAACAATTATAATATGCTTATTACTTAAAGATTGAGTGCACAGATTTCACGCATCATTTTTGCCCATTCCTTTCCATAATTTTCTCTTTAACTAAAATCACATTCTTTATATTTGACAACTATATATTTTATATGTATTTTTTTTATATATATACAACAGGTATATATCTATCACTATATAAACAATGGGTCGCTGTGCCGATAGCATTGTGATCCACTATTTATAATGCAGAGGAAATGTTATACTATGCACAAGTGTATGCTAAACTGTGTGTTGCTATGAAGCTAACCTTTTTTGCAAGATAAACCTATTATCTGCTATATGTGGATCTTTCAACAAACAAACAACCAGTAGGAGGAGCTTCCAGACATCCGTGGTACACCGTGAATGAGGGGTTTGGATCGAACATACCCTAGCTGGTGTGTGTGCACAGAACTTTGTTTATGGGACTTTGCTGTATTGGTATTTTCCCACTGGAAGTTAACCACATAGAAGCTGCTATAAAAGCCTTACACTTGACAGGCATGACAGCTTATGAGACAAAGATTTTCTGGAATCTAACCAACTAGAGGAGAGGTGTGTAAGATCACCAACCTGCCCCCTCATGACGTCATCTAAGGTATCGGCATGTCTGAGAGCTGAAGCTGAATGGCGGTTTGTTTAAACGCTGCCGCAAACAGAGGTATACCTCCGGATCCCAAGCTTGCAAGCCTTCAATATCATTTGCGGATGGTGTGAGTAACTCTGACTAGTGATATATAGCAAGATGCTTTTGATCCTCGCTTTAAGGACTCTATGTGTACTTTGTATATGTTTATATGCATAAAGGTTTTTTTTTTGCTTTATTTAGGTTTTAGTTTTTTTTGTTAGATGTTGTATGTTTTTTGTTGGTTTGTTCAGGACACTGGACACTACCCGGTTAATGATATCTTTTTATAATCGCAACTTAATAAATTACAACTTAATAAATTACAATTTGATTAAGGATTCTGTGTGCAGTAATCCCTTTCTTTAAAGTGACAGTAATGTATGCCACTTGATTCTTTCTATGTCTTTCTATAATATAAACTGTGTGCGCGCTCGGAATAGGGTTGCCACCTTTTGCCCAGAAGATTCCTGGACACTTTCTAAAAGGGGATGGAGGGGCGTGGTTTGGGACATGGCTTGGGGGCGTGGCTTCTCACGGCCTAAAATTCAATATGAAATCAAAGTTTTATATATATATATATATATAAAGGGAGTGCAGAATTATTAGGCAAGTTGTATTTTTGAGGATTAATTTTATTATTGAACAACAACCATGTTCTCAATGAACCCAAAAAACTCATTAATATCAAAGCTGAATAGTTTTGGAAGTAGTTTTTAGTTTGTTTTTAGTTATAGCTATTTTAGGGGGATATCTGTGTGTACAGGTGACTATTACTGTGCATAATTATTAGGCAACTTAACAAAAAACAAATATATACCCATTTCAATTATTTATTTTTACCAGTGAAACCAATTTAACATCTAAACATTAACAAATGCCATCCATGGATTCTGTCAGTGTTTTGATCTGTTCACCATCAACATTGCGTGCAGCAGCAACCACAGCCTCCCAGACACTGTTCAGAGAGGTGTACTGTTTTCCCTCCTTGTAAATCTCACATTTGATGATGGACCACAGGTTCTCAATGGGGTTCAGATCAGGTGAACAAGGAGGCCATGTCATTAGATTTTCTTCTTTTATACCCTTTCTTGCCAGCCACGCTGTGGAGTACTTGGACGCGTGTGATGGAGCATTGTCCTGCATGAAAATCATGTTTTTCTTGAAGGATGCAGACTTCTTCCTGTACCACTGCTTGAAGAAGGTGTCTTCCAGAAACTGGCAGTAGGACTGGGAGCTTGGACTACGGCGATAGGCCGAAACGCATCAGCTGACCCCTTGGCGCTACCTTTGATCGATATGGGTGTTTGAATAAAACATTCTTTGTTTTCTGTGCACTGCCGAAAAAGATTTTAATACAATGGAAATAAAGCATTTTGGTTTTTAAAGAGTTCCCCGGGTGAGTTTCTTTCATCACATTGATTCCAGCACCTGAAACCCGGGTTGAACTCAGCATTGAGGAGCGGAAACACAGAACACAGACCCCGGATGCACATAGTGCTCACAGAGCAGGAAGGAGTCGGTTCAGCGTTGCCGAAGAGGAGAGGGGCAGCGGTGAGTAAAAAAGTTTATGCATTACAGGCAAAGTTCCTTTTTTGATATATGAAACAGACATTATTTTCTTTACCCCGCAAACTGCTCTCTCTGTGGACCGGAACCGGTCAATCACACAAAAGAAATACAAGTGTGTATATATATATTATATGACCGAGACTGACCCGACTTTCCTTACAAATTTGTGTTTACTTTCCTGTGGCTATTCTGTGGAATTCAATATATATAAATACAAAAAGTGGACCGTGAATTTATATTGGAACATAAAAGACTGTTTATTTGAATCAGCCGATCTTAAAAGTGAGAAGGTCAATTTCATATATTGATACCTTTACCAATCCAGCCACGGGCCCATCCATCTGGCCCATCAAGACTCACTCTCATTTCATCAGTTCATAAAACCTTAGAAAAATTCAGATATTTCTTGGCCCAGTCTTGACGTTTCAGCTTGTGTGTCTTGTTCAGTGGTGGTCGTCTTTCAGCCTTTCTTACCTTGGCCATGTCTCTGAGTATTGCACACCTTGTGCTTTTGGGCACTCCAGTGATGTTGCAGCTCTGAAATATGGCCAAACTGGTGGCAAGTGGCATCTTGGCAGCTGCACGCTTGACTTTTCTCAGTTCATGGGCAGTTATTTTGCGCCTTGGTTTTTCCACACACTTCTTGCGTCCCTGTTGACTATTTTGAATGAAACGCTTGATTGTTCGATGATCACGCTTCAGAAGCTTTGCAATTTTAAGAGAGCTGCATCCCTCTGCAAGATATCTCACTATTTTTGACTTTTCTGAGCCAGTCAAGTCCTTCTTTTGACCCATTTTGCCAAAGGAAAGGAAGTTGCCTAATAATTATGCACACCTGATATAGGGTGTTGATGTCATTAGACCACACCCCTTCTCATTACAGAGATGCACATCACCTAATATGCTTAATTGGTAGTAGGCTTTCGAGCCTATACAGCTTGGAGTAAGACAACATGCATAAAGAGGATGATGTGGTCAAAATACTCATTTGCCTAAAATTCTGCACTCCCTGTATGTGTGTATATATATATATATGTATGTATGTATATATATATATATATATATATATATATATATATATATATATATAATATATATGTCTGCACAGCCTCCATTGACAAAGGCTCAAGGAGGAGCCAAAACGTTTGAAACAGGCCTTGCTTCTTGTCATTAAAAGCTGATTGAAAATGTATCCCTGTCTGAAGTGCCTGTTTTGAAATTCTTCGTACGCAGTGGCTGAGCGTGAGGTTCCTTGTTACTGTATGTATACAATATTTAGCAGAGCACCAGGGTATTTACTTTCTGGTGTGTGCCATTTCCCATTTCACTCTTTTATATATATATATATATATATATATATATATATATATATATATATATATATATATATATATATATGCCACAGCCAGTACATTACATGAGAACACCCTGACTTAGAACACAGTGTACATTGTGGAAAAATATATACGACATTTAGCAAAATAACGTTTATATCACATTTACTATTAACAAACATCATTGTTTACAACTATTCCAATGCTGAACAATGGGTGCCCTTGTAATTATTAAACGTCTTTTCAAAAAGCAGTGTTAATTGTGCTTCTAAATGAATATCAAGCACTTTAGAACTGCATATATCAGCAAGGAGGACAAGCTTACAGCTGCATCATTTCCTAAGAGACAGAAAACTGTCTGTTAAGGTAGTACCTGGACTTTTAAAGGCTTTTTTTTTTTTAGGTTTGGTTATTATACCACCTTAACAGACAATGTTCTGGCTCTTAGGCAACGATGTAGCTGTAAGCCCATCCTCCTGTTTAACAAACACAGTATAGTAAAATCTATTTGGAAGCTGCAGAGAGGTTAACGTTAGTGGGGTTAGTAAGATATGCAATAAGATATATGCAGTTAGGATTTGCTTGAAATTTATTTGGAAGAACACTCAGTGCTGTCTGTTGGGTAAAAGTTTTGCACGCACCTCTGCTCACTGTTTAGTCTCCTTACTAACGGCGGCGCTAATAAATCTGTGCATCACAGCTGCGCATTACAGGCTCAATGCAGTGATGAATGGAAGTGACGTGACCCTCCTCTTCCCCCCCCTACCACCCACACACTCCAGGCAGCACAGGCAGGTTCCGTCTCTCCTACCACCGGGCTATGAGCTCCCCTCGTCAGCTAATTTTTTTTAATCTGAGCTCACTGCTGTGCCAGCCCCAGGGGAGCTCTTAGCCCGGGGCATTTGACGGTAGTTACGGGACATACAGTCCCAGATCGGGACTGTCCCGGTGAAACTGGGGCAGGTGGCAAGCCTAGCTCGGAACAGGGCTGCTAAAGAAAAAAAATAGCAGACTCTGTGGGAGAGCAACCAGATGGAGCCTGTGTTTCATCTTCTTAAAAGCATTAGAGTACATTTCATCAAGCCAGAGTAAGTTAATTATGAGTTACAGAAAACAGTCTTTTGATATGTATACAGTTATAGCAAACGCCACTGCTTTGTTTAGCAATGTAGGTAGTTTGCGGCCCACGTGAGTTGCACTTGTATGGAAAATGGCCCGTGACTCAAATGAGTTTGACACCCCTGGGTCAGAGGCATATCCTCTCTATTTTTATATAGAAGTGTCTATTCCCCTCGTAGTGAAGCTGCCAGCATTAATTAAATTTGTGAAAAACGCATAAGCAAATATCTTTGAATGGCTGGATTGAGTAAGTAAATGTATGCTCCCCATAGTCTGTGAAATATACATCCAATTTAACGTCATACTGTTTTATAAATAGTTGTTTCATTAAATTACGCTTAAAGGGAGAGTCTACTTGAAAATTGTTATTGTTTAAAAAGATAGATAATCCCTTTACTATTCCCCAGTTTTGCATAACTAACATTGCTTTATTAATACACTTTTTACCTCTGATTACCTTGTTTGTATCTAAGCCTCTGCAGACAGCCTTCTTATCTCAGTGCTTTTTTACAAACTTGCATTTTAGCCAATTGGTGCTGGTTCATGCATAACTTCACAGGAATGAGCACAATTTTTTGTTTGGCACTCATAAACTAGCACTGCCTGGCTGTGAAAAGCTAATAAAATGCACTGAGGTAAGAGGCATAGATTTAGAGGTTTAAAAGTTGTAAAGAATTTAGTATAACAATGTAAGTTGTACAAAGCTGGGAAATGGGTAGTAAAGGTGTTATCTATCTTTTTAAACATTTTAAAAAAATCAAGTAGATGTTTTTTTGTGTGTTTTTTTGTTTTTGTTTTTTTTACAATGCTTTAAAATACAATTTCTAGCAAAAATAATAGTTCTCACAAAATTATGTAACTTTACACAGGATTAAATTTAAAATTTTAATTGTCTAAATGAATCTTTAGAGTAGTCTCTTTTAGCTCAATGGTGCTGTTAACTAAAAAATATTATTAAAGCTTATACGTCTGATCCCTTCCAAAAGGACAACACAGCTTCAGACATCTGCCAATGCTTCTCAGAAACTGCCAACCTAAATGTACTTATTTTCGTAAAAAAAATATGCAATTTTATATATAAAAAAACTAATAATTTATACAGTAAGGGCTAGATTACAAGTATGGTGCAAATGGTTTTATGCAAGAGATAGTCTTTTCGTGAGCAATTTTAATTGCGTTGATATTACAAGTGGAGTGAAAACGCTATATTGCTAGGGCAATCTTGATTTACGCGAGAATCCTTACCGCAATCTCACAGCTGTGGTTAACTGTTTTCCGAAATTAAAAAGTTGAACAAAATACTTAAAAAAAAAAAAATACATTACAAAGTACAAAAATCACTCATCATAACACTGTGTAATAAAAAAATATTGCATTAAAAAGTTATAAAGGCTCAAAGAACCGAGGCGTTAAAAAGAAAAAAGCCGCCAAAGGGCTTTAACGTTGAGATATACACATAAAGATGTCTAAAGATGTGTGTTTGTGTGTGTATATATATATATATATATATATATATATATAAACATATTACAGTATGCAATCATGTTTGAGCATATTACAAAAAAACATTTTAAAGAACATTGAAATATGTCATGATGTTTGTGCAAGAGAATGGGTGTTTTTTTTTCTCCATTGACTTCTATGGGGGAATGCGAAACACAATTGCGATTTTCAAATTTCAACTGCAAGCGCGGTTTGGGTTACCGCTAGCACAAAAAGTTTTTGTTCTTTTTACTTGTAATATGAGCGCAACCTGACTAGTGCAAAAAGCTTAACTCTAACGGAGTTTTTGGGTTTGTGAAAAATATATATTCCACTCCACTTGTTATCTAGCTCTAAATGTAAAGATAGATATTTTAGACAATGTGTTTTATTAAAAAGCATTTTAAGATTCAAGGAATAGATTGCTCACATATTCTACCTTGTGTGTATATATGTGTGTATATGTGTGTGTATATATGTGTGTATATATGTGTGTGTATATATATATGTGTGTATATATATATGTGTGTGTATATGTGTGTGTATATATGTGTGTATATGTGTGTGTGTGTATATATATAAAGAGCAGCATTGAAAACTTTGTTAGCATAAAAAGAGATATTAAACTTAAAATGTAATTCCCCATACAGGCCTAGAAGTAGAACAACTAATAGATCAGGGTGCATTTTATTAAAGGATAGTACAGACAGCACTATTCGCTCACTCATTTCATATGTAGCACTTTGAGTCCTGGAGTAAGAGATTATTGCTTGCAAGTTTGCATAAAACAACATATGATAATGCTATGGAAATAAGATATTTAGATAGGGATATGAAACCCAAAAATTACCAATTGTAAAAAAGTTCTATTATTAAATTTGCTTTGTTTCCATGATATTCTGTGTTGTTGAGATACCTAGGTAGGCAACTGGAGCACTACATGTGCTGCCATCTAGTGCTCTTGCAAATAAATAACATTCTTCCAAAACTGCTGCCATATAGTGCTCCAGAAATGGGCCGGCTCCTAAGCACACGTCCCTGCTTTTTAACAAAAGATACAAAGGGAATGAAGAAAAATTGATAATAGAAGTAAATTCGAAAGTTGTTTAAAATTGCATGCTCTATCTGAACAATCAAAAAAAAAATTGCGTTTGATATCCCTTTAATACAAAAGGTTTTGTGGCAGAATTAAATAGATAAGGTACAGTATATGAAAGGGGGTGGGACCAGAAAGAGGTCAAAGGTGTATGTGTGTGTAAATTGTGATTGGCTAAAGTTTCATTGAAATAATATAACAGAATTAAATGAAGGATTCCAGTAACAATGGATTTTTGCAACCCATCAGCTCAAGCGTTATTCAATTTTACTGAGCACCTTCATAAAGATCTATCGTGTTAGTGAATTAACGCATTGCATTTGGCAAGTGCACTTTGTATAATCCTCTGACTTTGATGGCCATATAAAAAAATATAACTTAAATATCCCTTAAATTAAATGTTGTTTAAATTTAAAGTGAAAATAAAAGGAAGTGCGTGTATGTGTGTTAAAACTACGTAGCTTCATTCAGAAATGGAAGATTTTTTAAATATAACAGAGCACTATTATACATTTTGAACATTCTTTTAAATAAAACAAAGAGAGATATATTTTATTTAAAAAATATATTCTTAAGTCTGCTATACTCTGATAACATGAGTTATTTGGAATTGTTTCAACCTCTGCCTAATTCTTTGTGACAGCCTTAGGTGATGACTGATATTCCAAATTTCCTGGAATCATAGTTTTGTATGTGTTATGCCTAATGCTTGTTTTAATTAAAATTATATTTTCACTCAAAGACTAACTTTGCCAAAGGCCGGGCATCTGTAGATGTATTTATTTATTTAAAACATATGCCAAAATATATATGCTTATTCAGGTACACTACATATATGGTGTCATATATTTGCATATCCAAACAAGTCTTAAAAGATTCATGTCCTAAATGCATACATAAATGATTATATATATATATATATATATATATATATATATATATATATATATATAGTGTGTGTGTGTGTATGTGTGTATGTATGTATGTATGTATGTGTATATATATATATATATATATATATATATATATATAGAAAACAGAAAGTCCATGCCAGAGTTTAAATTCTCACTTAAAATTGAAAAGCAGGGGAAATTATGTTTTTAGCTCTTTGTTAATGGAAATTTTCAACTTTAAACTTTGCTCTCCCCCAATACTATATAATGCACTAGATTATATGACCTGTAATTTTTTTTTAGTCATTTCCACACGAGGCCTACTACATAAATGATAATAAAAAAAAGTCTGTGTGATTTTAATCTTTGAATCTCAAAAAGGGGATAATATGCTTTATCTCCTACACTATCTGGATCGATTTGTTCTTAGGAAGTTTTATATTTTATAATATAAAATATCACACGAATAATTATACTGTTAGACCATCATAGACACAGGTAAAATGCATTTACAAGCAAATGTTAGGGGCAATTTTTTGTCTTTACATTTTAACATAAGCTCTTTTCAACATTTATATTAAATTTTATATTGCTACAGTGCGATCGTAATATTATAAAATATCAATATTACAAACATTAAACCACAATCGAAATTTGATAATGCAAAATCGTGATCGCAATATTTTGAAATAAAAAAACTGGAAATTTCTTCCACTTTTTGGGTCTTCCACTAGTCACAAAAGCCATAAAAATGTTTAATAAAAAGACATCAAAATAAATGCATAAAAGTAAATAATGTGCTTTATTTATATGGGTATTTCTGTAAACAAGATTTACACATAACTAGCAATTAAAGTGACATTAAACACTTTGAGATGGTGATATAAAATGATAAATTATGTGTATGTATGTATATATGTGTGTGAAAACAAGTGTCTAAAGCGCCAACCAGTAAGGGTAAGAATGGTATTTATTACAACATAATAGCTAAAAACCTCTATTACAATAGATAACAGATAAAACAGATAAACAATATGCTTTAAAATCAACCTCTGCAGTTAATTAGCACTGTACATACATCACAAACATGAATTAAAAAATGTTGATAAAAAAACAAAAACAAAGAGCTGTCTAAGGTGCACCTTTTGATCATATATCTTGAAATAGAGTTCCAGTTTGGCTGATAAAGTCACAGGTGAAAAACCATAAGCAAAAAATGTCTCAAATGTTGGCGTATTCCAAATGGTGATGTGTTTCAATAAGTGATGGTGATAACCAGTGTTGAAAATATCCAAAAATAAAAACAATATTTCAATAAAAAATAAAAATAGAGATAAAAAATAGAAAAATGGAAAACGTGATGAAATAAAAATCAAATGAGTGATTCAAATATCAAATATCAAAATTGTTGAATATAGTGTGTCCAAGTGAAAACTTAAGTGATCCAAAAATCTCTCTCTGATGAAGATAATGCTCTTAGGTGATGTCTCGTGTTATCATGTGTGTAACCTGTAAAACATATAACACATAGTGCAATATCGCTAAAAGCAATGTAAAACAATTGAAATAAGGCTTACCAATCTGTCAACGCGTTTCGGCCCTTGTTATTGGGCCTTTATCAAGACTAAAGATTGGTGATGCCATACAGCCTTATATACTGTGTGTCATAATGTATTGTGGCTTGACTTCCTGTTGTATTTTGGCACCAAAAGACCATTCAACTTCCTGTGTACCACATAAATATTTCCATTTGTGTAACTTCTAGTTGCCTCCCGGAAGTGACATCATCCATTGTTATCACTTCCGTGTTAGCGTAACATATAAATGCTATCAATCTAAGTCTCTTTTTCTTATGTGGCTCCAATTGTTAGTATGAGTACCACGGTCATTTGAAGGATCTATTCCCTATTGTATTTTTATTTGTGTGGTGCATATATTCAAGTTACGTTTAGATATCAAACTATACTTGAAATGATGTGTACTTCGGTGTCACTTCCGCTTGGGTAGTTATGTTATTACAGAGCCGTCCAAGTATCAAAAGTGAAGCAACGGAAGTGACGCTGTACACAACATTGTCTACAGCGCAGCCCCCAGAATTCAATTAGCGATGTGCTAGGAACAAGTGTATATACACCGCTCATCGGATCTATGAAGAGTTAATAAATAAATAATAAAGATAAAGATAGGATGAGGATGACCTATTTTTAAACATATGGAGTGCAACTCCTCTGTTATCTTCAGGACAAATTTCATATATGTTATTGTGTTGTCATAGAGACCTGGCATACATTACATAATCAGGATTATGATGTCTAGAAACCTGGCATACATTACATCGTCAGGTCTATGATGTCTAGAACGTGTCGATGTTGCCGTCTAATCATTTGAAAAGAGAGGAAATGTGTCGATTTAATAACAATCAATATTTTAATGTTATGATTGTATATACCGGAAGTGACCCACATTGAAACACTTCCGGTTCACTTGGTTTGGAACGCATGGCGTGCGTTCCAACACGGCAGATTGGCGCTTTCACTGAGTGTACACAGGTATTCACAATTTGATAATTCACGTGTGTATATTAGGTGTGTATGTTTGACACTTTTGTTATGCTGATGAAGGGGAACTTCTCCCCGAAAACGTTCCAATAAAAACAAGCTTTGTTCACTTCTAAAAGTCCTGTGAGTGCATTTGTTTAGGAGTATATATATATGTATATGTATGTATGTATGTATGTGTATTTATATATATATATATATATATATATATGCCACTTGTCATTGTCTCATCCTTTTTGTTCAATTAGCTCCCAGGAGTGCATTGCTGCTCCTTCAACAAACGATATGAAGAGAATTAAGAAAATTTGATATTAGAAGTAAAATTGGAATGCTGTTTAAAATGGTATGCTCTGTCTGAGTAATGAAAGAAAATATATTTAGGTTGTATGTCCCTTTAAGGCTTGTGAAACCTGCAACTTGCTCTTCCAATTCTCAGGATTACAAAACTCTTAATTGTACAAAAAATTGAAGAAAAAATAAAATAATGCCATTGTACAGCAACATCATTTTGATACACCTAATTAAACATTTTATATTACAATCTCAGTGTTTGCTGTTGTTTTAAGGTGCCAGCACATACCATTTATACAGGCTCTCAGATGATTTAATTTCTTTATTATGACATCAACCCTTAACCTAAAAACATAAATTGAAAGAAATCTTAATCTTTGTGAGTCATATACCCTTTAATTCATAATTGTAATATATTCTAAATCCTATGTTTAAATAAGTAAAGTAAAAGCTAACATGTTATTTTATGTAATGAGGCTGATACACACTGTGTGTACAGTAAATCACTTCCTGCCCTTGTAAGGATTGTTGCAAACATCCAAAATATCTGCACTAAAAGGGACAGTGAAATAAAAAAAAAACTTTCATGTTTCAAATAGGGCATGTAATTTAAACAACTTTCCAATTTACTTTTATCACCAAATTTGCTTTGTTCTCTTAGTATTCTTAGTTGAAAGCTAAACCTAGTAAGGCTCATATGATTTCTAATCCCTTAAAGGCCCGCCTCTAATCACATGCTTTTGTATTTGCTTTTCACAACAGGGGAGAGCTAGTTCAGGTAAACCATATAGATAACATTCACCTAGATTTAGAGTTCTGCGTTAGCCGTCAAAAGCAGCGTTAAGGGGTCCTAACGCTGCTTTTTACCGCCCACTGGTATTTAGAGTCAGCCAGGAAAGGGTCTACCGCTCACTTCCCTACCGCGATTCCAGGCTACCGCAGATCCCCTTACGTCAATTGCGTATCCTATCTTTTCAATGGGATTTGCCTAACGCTGGTATTTGGAGTCTTGGGAGAAGTGAGCGGTAGAGCCTCTACCGACAAGACTCCTACCGCCAAAAAAAGTTAAGAGCATTATGGGCTAACGCCGGAATATGAAGCTCTTAACTACTGTGCTCTAAAGTACACTAACACCCATAAACTACCTATGAACCCCTAAACCGAGGCCCCCCCACATCGCCGCAACTGTAATAACATTTTTTAACCCCTAATCTGCTGCTCTGGACACCACCGCAACCTACATTATCCCTATGAACCCATAATCTGCTGCCCCTAACATCGCCAACCCCTATATTATATTTATTAACCCCTAATCTGCCCCCCCCAACGTCGCCGCTACCTAACTACACTTATTAACCCCTAATCTGCCGACCAGACCTCGCCGCCACTATAATAAATGTATTAACCCCTAAACCGCCGCACTCCCGCCTTGCAAACATTAGAATAAATTGTATTAACCCCTAAATTGCCCTCCCTAACATCGCCGCCACCTACCTAGAATTATTAACCCCTAATCTCTCGCCCGCACCGTTGCCGCTACTATAATAAATTTATTAACCCCTAAACCCCCCTAAGTTAAATATAATTTAAATTAAACGAAATAATATTCCTAAAATTAACTAAATTATTCCTATTTAAAACTAAATACTTACCTATAAAATAAACCCTAATATAGCTACAATATAACCAATAGTTACATTGTAGCTATTTTAGGATTTATATTTATTTTACAGGCAACTTCGTATTTATTTTAACTAGGTACAATAGCTATTAAATAGTTAATAACTATTTAATAGCTACCTAGTTAAAATAAGTACAAAATTACCTGTAAGATAAATCCTAAGCTAAGTTACAATTAAACCTAACACTACACTTTCATTAAATTAATTAAATAAATTACCTACAATTACCTAAAATAAAATACAATAAAATAAACTATTCTATAATACAAAAAACAAACAAACACTAAATTACAAAAAATAATAAAGAATTACAAGCAGTTTAAAATAATTACACCTAATCTAAGCCCCCTAATAAAATAAAAAAGCCTCCCAAACTAAAAAATTCCCTACCCTATTCTAAAATACAAAAGCAATCAGCTCTTTTACCAGCCCTTAAAAGGGCTTTTTGCTGGGCCTTGCCCCAAAGTAATCGGCTCTTTTGCATGAAAATAAAAATACAATACCCCCCCAACATTACAACCCACCACCCACATACCCCTACTCTAACCCACCCAAACCCCCCTTAAAAAAACCTATCGCTAACCCCCTGAAGATCTCCCTACCTTGAGTCGTCTTCACTCAGCCGAGCCGAATTCTTCATCCAAGGTGCACAGAGGAGGTCCATCATCCGGTAGAAGTCTTCATCCAAGCGGGGCAAGAAGAGGTCCTCCATCTGGTAGAAGTGTTCATCCAGGTGGCATCTTTGAAGATGGCTCTGCTCCGCTCCGGATGGATGAAGATTGAAGACGCCGCCTGGATGAACACTTCTACCGGATGGAGGACCTCTTCTTGCCCGGCTTGGATGAAGACTTCTACCCGATGATGGACCTCCTCTGCGCACCTTGGATGAAGAATTCGGCTCGGCTGAATGAAGACGACTCAAGGTAGGGAGATCTTCAGGGGGTTAGCAATAGGTTTTTTAAGGGGGGTTTGGGTGGGTTAGAGTAGGGGTATGTGGGTGGTGGGTTGTAATGTTGGGGGGTATTGTATTTTTATTTTCATGCAAAAGAGCTGATTAAGGGCTGGTAAAAGAGCTGATTACTTTTGTATTTTAGAATAGGGTAGGGAATTTTTTATTTTGGGGGGCTTTTTTATTTTATTAGGGGGCTTAGATTAGGTGTAATTAGTTTAAACTGCTTGTAATTCTTTATTATTTTTTGTAATTTAGTAGGTTTTTTTGTATTATAGAATAGTTTATTTTATTGTATTTTATTTTAGGTAATTGTAGGTAATTTATTTAATTTAATGATAGTGTAGTGTTAGGTTTAATTGTAACTTAGGTTAGGATTTATTTTATAGGTAATTTTGTACTTATTTTAACTAAGTAGCTATTAAATAGTTATTAACTATTTAATACCTATTGTACCTAGTTAAAATAAATACAAAGTTGCCTGTAAAAGAAATAGAAATCCTAATATAGCTACAATGTAACTATTAGTTATATTGTAGCTATATTAGGGTTTATTTTATAGGTAAGTATTTAGTTTTAAATAGGAATAATTTAGTTAATTTTAGGAATATTATTTTGTTTAATTTAAATTATATTTAACTTAGGGGGGTGTTAGGGTTAGAGTTAGGTTTAGGGGTTAATAACTTTATTATAGTAGCGGCGACGGTGCGGGCGGGAGATTAGGGGTTAATAATTGTAGGTAGGTGGCGGCGATGTTAGGGAGGGCAGATTAGGGGTTAATACAATTTATTCTAGTGTTTGCGAGGCGGGAGTGCGGTGGTTTAGGGGTTAATACATTTATTATAGTGGAGGCGAGGTCCGGTCGGCAGATTAGGGGTTAATAAGTGTTGGTAAGGTAGCGGCGACATTGGGGGGGCAGATTAGAGGTTAATAAATATAATATAGGGGTCGGCGGTGTTAGGGGCAGCAGATTAGGGGTTCATAAGTATAATGTAGGTTGCGGCAGATTAGGGGTTAATAATATAATGCTAGTGTCAGCGATAGCAGGGGTGGCAGATTAGGGGTTAATAAGTGTAAGGTTAGGGGTGTTTAGACTCGGGGTTCATGTTAAGGTGTTAGGTGTAGACTTAGAAAATGCTTCCCCATAGGAAACAATGGGGCTGCGTTAGGAGCGGAAAGTTGCTTTTTTGCAGGTGTTAGGTTTTTTTCAGCCCAAAATGCCCCATTGTTTCCTATGGGGAAATCGTGCACAAGCAACGCTGGTATTGAGGGTTGAAGTGGAGCTAAGTTAGGCTCAACGCACCCTTTTTTGAGCCTAACGCAGCCCCTCAGACAACTCTAAATACCAGCGTTGTTGGAAGGGTGTGTTGGCAAAAAAAGCAGCGTTAGCTACGCAGCTTTTTACCGACAAAACTCTAAATCTAGTGGATTGTGAGCATGCCCGTGGATTGTGGCAGACACTGCACTAATTTGCTAAAATGAAAGTCAATAGGTAATAAATAAAATGTAATGTGATCACAGGGGCTGTCAAGATGCTTAGATAAAAGGTAATTAAAGAGCTAAAAAGTATATTAACATAACCGTGGTGGCTGTGCAAAACTGGAGAATGGGTAATAAAGGGCTTAGCTATCTTTTAAAACCATTTAAATTCTGGTGTTGACTGTCCCTTTAAGCACCAACTTTTTTTAAAAATCAATCCTACAATAAACACCCTAAAGACTCAGTCATCAAACAGTACATAATAGGAGATAGTGGACATCCCTTCTGGGTTCCATTAGAAATCTTTATTTGTAATTCATACTAAATCAATGTTTATTATAAATAAAGTAATGTAAAATGTTATCAGCTATGATATAGAAAACTGTAGGGCACAAACAGAACATTTCAAGATCCATATAGAAGAAACCCTTTAGTATTAGCAATAGATAACACATTCAAAATATCTATTAAGAATATTGATAAGCACCTTTTGTTGACTTGCTACTACTTTAGCACTGACTTTAAAACCGGATTAATGCAAGTTATATCTGTAAGTGTGTGAATAAATTGTACTCTTCAATAAGGCGCCAAAATGTATTGAAATCCATTTAGGCTAAAAGTCTCTGCTTCAAATAATTAATTGCCGCCACTGCTTCTTGAAACCAAATCCTTCTTAAAATTTTCAGGGATACAGCTGAACCAAACTGGTCACGGATGACCAAAACCATCATTTGGAGTTGTAATATTCCTTATTTAAAGAAGGGTTATCTGCCTGATATTTCAGGGCCAGATAGTCATATTTTAGGCAGAATCAGACTGATATACTTAAAGTGAAGGTAAAGTTACCTTGACGCGTTTACACAATCCAATTCTTTGTTAAAAATAAATAGGAGTTTCATTCATAATTTCTTTACATTTTTATTCTAAATCCGTAATCTTAGTTTACATTGCCTATTTTCTGCTATGCAAAAAAAAAACATTTTTTTTTTTTTAATCTATTAGTCACTTTTTGATCAGCCAGTTGAAAATCTGGCCATTCATCCGCCTACTTGCATGCGCTTAAGGCTAATTCTTTATCTGAGTAAATGCGTGTTCCCGTTTTGCGCATGCGTACTATTTCTATTTTATGGCCGCATCTAGTGAATAGTTTTAACTGGCAGAGGTATTGTACCATGTTACTGCCAAAACCCAGCTTGGCTAACGCGCTTGTCCTTTTTGCACTATTGCCAGCAATAAACAAACAGAGAGCGGAGGAAATCGCCGATTCCGACATGCGCAGTTGAGCTGAGGATCGTGAACGTGCATTGGCAACATGTATAGAGCGGGTGGGACTGCTCTATACGTCACTCATTAGAAAATCCGGAAATAGCAGTTGGGAGGAGTAAACATAGCAATGGTATGGGTTTATATATATTTTATTTCACTAATATATAATCATTTGTTTTTAAAAAAGTTAGCGATTAGCTTATTATAGTGTAGAATTATTGCTTTGCGTCTTCAACATGTTAAAAATTTACCTTCACTTTAAGGAAAGTCCTTCTTTGTGAAAAGCAAAATTGGGCTTAAAGAGGTTGCTCCTAGGGTTTGCTTGTTGAGCACTATTTTTTTAGGAGGAACAAAATTCCCTCTGGACAGAGAACAGAAATACTTCAACACAAACACTGCTGCTGGTGGGAGGAGCTGTGGCACAGTCTTGTTAGAGGGATAGTGAGCTCCTCTAGTAATGGACAGTAACACTTCCTACAATACACTAAATGCAAGGCTGTTAGCGGTCCTGCTGTGTTATCACACACATTTCTGCGTGGCTTGCTCTGGGGTTATTTAGTTCCCTTTAGCAGAAATAGGACAATTGCACATTAAATGGGTGAGACTCTGTGACAGAGGAGGGTTCTCGGGCCCAAAGGCAACCATTGAACCTTTGATTGGATTTAATTTGCTTTCATTAACCAATGTGTATTGATTATATACATATAAATACAGTTTGTGTATATATATATGTATGTGTGTGTATGTATGTATGTATGTACAGGGAGTGCATAATTATTAGGCAAGTTGTATTTTTGAGGATTCATTTTATTATTGAACAACAACCATGTTCTCAATGAACCCAAAAAACTCATTAATATCAAAGCTGAATAGTTTTGGAAGTAGTTTTTAGTTTGTTTTTAGTTATAGCTATTTTAGGGGGATATCTGTGTGTGCAGGTGACTATTACTGTGCATAATTATTAGGCAACTTAACAAAAAACAAATATATACCCATTTCAATTATTTATTTTTACCAGTGAAACCAATATAACATCTCAACATTCACAAATATACATTTCTGACATTCAAAAACAAAACAAAAACAAATCAGTGACCAATATAGCCACCTTTCTTTGCAAGGACACTCAAAAGCCTGCCATCCATGGATTCTGTCAGTGTTTTGATCTGTTCACCATCAACATTGCGTGCAGCAGCAACCACAGCCTCCTAGACACTGTTCAGAGAGGTGTACTGTTTTCCCTCCTTGTAAATCTCACATTTGATGATGGACCACAGGTTCTCAATGGGGTTCAGATCAGGTGAACAAGGAGGCCATGTCATTAGATTTTCTTCTTTTATACCCTTTCTTTCCAGCCACGCTGTGGAGTACTTGGACGCGTGTGATGGAGCATTGTCCTGCATGAAAATCATGTTTTTCTTGAAGGATGCAGACTTCTTCCTGTACCACTGCTTGAAGAAGGTGTCTTCCAGAAACTGGCAGTAGGACTGGGAGTTGAGCTTGACTCCATCCTCAACCCGAAAAGGCCCCACAAGCTCATCTTTGATGATACCAGCCCAAACCAGTACTCCACCTCCACCTTGCTGGCGTCTGAGTCAGACTGGAGCTCTCTGCCCTTTACCAATCCAGCCACGGGCCCATCCATCTGGCCCATCAAGACTCACTCTCATTTCATCAGTCCATAAAACCTTAGAAAAATCAGTCTTGAGATATTTCTTGGCCCAGTCTTGACGTTTCAGCTTGTGTGTCTTGTTCAGTGGTGGTCGTCTTTCAGCCTTTCTTACCTTGGCCATGTCTCTGAGTATTGCACACCTTGTGCTTTTGGGCACTCCAGTGATGTTGCAGCTCTGAAATATGGCCAAACTGGTGGCAAGTGGCATCTTGGCAGCTGCACGCTTGACTTTTCTCAGTTCATGGGCAGTT
The DNA here is from genome assembly GCF_027579735.1 of Bombina bombina. NCBI lineage: Eukaryota > Metazoa > Chordata > Amphibia > Anura > Bombinatoridae > Bombina > Bombina bombina. The sequence continues at coordinate 155,426,359 of NC_069500.1, read as the reverse complement.
ATTTTGCACCTTGGTTTTTCCACACGCTTCTTGCGACCCTGTTGACTATTTTGAATGAAACGCTTGATTGTTCGATGATCACGCTTCAGAAGCTTTGCAATTCTAAGAGTGCTGCATCCCTCTGCAAGATATCTCACTATTTTTGACTTTTCTGAGCCTGTCAAGTCCTTCTTTTGACCCATTTTGCCAAAAGAAAGGAAGTTGCCTAATAATTATGCACACCTGATATAGGGTGTTGATATCATTAGACCACACCCCTTCTCATTACAGAGATGCACATCACCTAATATGCTTAATTGGTAGTAGGCTTTCGAGCCTATACAGCTTGGAGTAAGACAACATGCATAAAGAGGATGATGTGGTCAAAATACTCATTTGCCTAATAATTCTGCACTCCCTGTATATATATATATATATTTGAAGCCCATGTCCAGGATCCGTCTGTGTGTGGTGGCTCTTGATGCACTGACTCCAGCCTCAGTCCCCTCCTTGTGAAAGTCCCCAACACTTTTGAATGGCCTTTTCCTGACCATCCTCTCCAGGCTGCGGTCATCCCTGCTGCTTGTGCACCTTTTTCTTCCACACTTTTCCCTTCCACATAACTTTCTATTAATATGCTTTGATACAGCACTTTAGGAACATCCAACTTCTTTTGCAATTACCTTTTGAGGCTTTCCCTCCTTATGGGTGTCAATGATGGTTTTCTGCACAACTGTTAGGTCAGCAGTCTTTCCCATGATTATGAATCCTACTGAACCAGACTGAGAGACCATTTAAAGGCTCAGGAAACCTTTGCAGGTGTTATAACTTATTTAGCTGATTTAGATGGGACACTTTGAGCCTAGAATATTGCACCTTTTCACAATATTCTAATTTTCTGAGATTTTGGATATGGGGTTTTCATGAGCTGTAAGCCATAATCATCACAATTATGACAAATCACGGCTTGAACTATCTTGCTTTGCATGTAATGAGTCTATCTCATATATTAGTTTCACCTTTTAAGTTGCATTAGTTAAATAAATTAACTTTTGCACGATATTCTAATTTTTTGAGTTTCACCTGTAAAGCTAGTGTATGTATGTGTGTGTGTGTGTGTGTATATATATATATATATATATATATATATATATATATATATATATATATATATATATATAGCCAGTGTATGTATGTGTATAGTGTGTGTGTCAGGTTAGGAAATGTCCAGAAGAAGACCCAAATGCTAGGGCGAACTTAAACAACACCCTAACACTCTGAGTTTAATCCAGGACGTGACCCCACGACAACTTCTGTAAAACAAAGTACTCAAGCTATGGAGCAGTGTTGGTCTGAGTCCATAGTGAGAGAAAAGGAATGCCAGATAACAACCAGATAGCCTTCAGTATAGGAGTAGAATACAGGTTGTTCAGGAATAGTCCTCCACAGATCCAGGAATGCAGGGGAAGAGACATTATACTCAGACAGAAGAAGGATTAAACACAACGTGGACAGTACTTGCAGAGTTTGGCAACAGGTAATCAGGCAGTTTGTGGGTTAACACAGAGTAGTCAGTACTTGCAGAGTTTGGCAACAGGTAATCAGGCAGTTTGAGGGTTAACACAGAGTAGTCAGTACTTGCAGAGTTTGGCAACAGGTAATCAGGCAGTTTGAGGGTTAACACAGAGTAGTCAGTACTTGCAGAGTTTGGCAACAGGTAATCTTGCAGTTTGTGGGTTAACACAGAGTAGTCAGTACTTGCAGAGTTTGGCAACAGATTATCCAGCAGCTTGAGGGTAGATACAGGACTCAAATCACAGGAGCCATGAAGGAAACAACGGGCACCAAGGAAACCGGAAGCCCGGGTTATGAAGCCTAACAGTGACGTCAGCAGAAGGGACGGCAAAAGCTGAGCTGACATCGCCATGGAGACCAGAGCATGCAAAGAGGACTGCCGGAGCACCCCGGCGGTCAAGCGTGACAGTGCCCCCTGCTCAAGGACCCCTCCGGGGAACCCGACCAGGCTTGGCAGGGTATTTCATGTGAAATGACTTGACAAGAGCAGGAGCATGAACATGAGAGGCTGGTTCCCAAGATCGTTCAGTGATAAGGTAACCCTTCCAAAGGACCAGGTAGTACAACTGATTGCCCCGTAGCTTGGAATCCAGAATCTGACTAACCTCAAACTCAGAAGTACCCTCTACGGAGAGGGGAGGAGGAGGCTTCCTCTTGATGGAGTATCGGTTGTAGATGACAGGCTTGAGCAGGGATACATGAAACACAGGATGGATCCTGAGGGTCCTTGGGTAAGGCCAGGTGGTATGCCGAAGAACAGACTTTGGAATCGATCTGAAAAGGTCCTATGTACTTAGGACCCAACTTAGTACAAGTTTGTTTAGTATGAATCTAGTGGATGAAAATACCCTGTCTCCAGTGCGAAGAGAAGGAGCCTTACACCTTCTGCGATCAGCATAGCTCTTGTATTTTAAAGAAGAAGAGAGTAAATTTTGACAAATAAGCTGCCAATGGTAACTGAGATTTTTCACAATACGATCTGCTCCAGGTACATCAGAAGAACTGGAAATCATAGGAAAGGTTCTAGGTACAAAACCATAAGCTGCCTTGAAGGGTGAGGTCTGTAAAGAGGAATTGTATTGAGAGTTGTGAGCCAGTTCCGCTAAAGGTAATAACTGAGACCAGTTGGAGTGATGATGGTTCACGTAATGTCTAAGAAATGCTACCAAGGATTGATTGACATGCTCGGTCTGTCCGTTGGACTGAGGATGATGAGCAGTAGAAAGGGATATGTTAATTCTGAAGTGCTTACAAAAAGACCTCCAAAATTTGGAGACAAATTGAACTCCTCGATCAGAGACTATGTCAGAGGGAAATCCATGTAAACGAGAGATATGTAGAACAAAGAGTTCAGAAAGTCTTTGAGCAGAGGGCAAACCAGGAAGAGGTATGAAGTGAGCAGCCTTGGAGAACCGATCCACCACTACCCAAATGGTCGTATTTCCAGCAGAAACAGGAAGATCCATAACAAAGTCCATGGATAAGTGGGACCAAGGGAAATGAGGAACAGGAAGAGGGTGCATCAAACCAAATGGTCGATGAGAAGATTGTTTGTTCAAAGCACAAGAACCACAAGCAGCAACGTAATCCTTAACATCCTTCCTCATAGTGGACCACAACACATGCTGCTTCAGTCTCCACAATGTATTAGTTACTCCAGGATGACCTGCTGAAATGTTGTCGTGAGCCCAACGTAAAAGTTTAAGACGTAGACCTCTGGGTACATACAGGATTCCCGAAGGAAGTTTATAAGAAGATGGTACTTGGTCTTGAGCAGAACGTAAAGCCTGAATCGGAAAAGAGGATACTTGAGCCAAAACTCTGACTGGACGTAGAATTTGTTCAGAATCCAATGGAGAAGATTCAGAAGATAGAAACTGCTTGGACAAAGCATTTGCCTTGGAATTTTTGGAAACCGGGACATAGGAAAGTACAAAATTAAACCTGGAGAAGAACAAGGCCCACCTAGACTGATGAGGGTTGAGGCGTTTAGCTGAATGGAGGTATAGAAGATTCTTGTGGTCTGTCAGAATGAAAAAAGGTTGACTGGTACCTTCCAACCAATGCCTCCACTCATCCAAGGCTAATTTTATAGCCAAAAGTTCCTGATTGCCAACATCATAGTTTAATTCTGCAGGATTGAATTTCTTTGAAAAGAACCCCCCTGGATGTATCTTGCTGGTGCACGGATGTCGTTGGGAGAAAACAGCTCCAGCTGCAATTGAGGAAGCATCTACCTCCAAAATAAACTGGAGACCAGGAATTGGATGACTGAGGAGAGGTGCCGAAGAAAATACTAATTTTAGCATTTCAAAAGCCTGTACTGCTGAAGTAGACCAGTTCTTACAATCTTGCCCCTTCTTAATAAGAGAGGTGAGAGGAGAAGTGATGTCAGCGAAGTTCTTAATATATTTTCTATAATAGTTGGCAAAGCCAAGAAACCTTTGCAGAGATTTGAGAGTAGTAGGTCTGGGCCAGTTCTTGATGGCCGACAATTTAGCAGGATCTATCTCGAAGCCAGATTCTGAGATTATATAACTCAAAAAGGGAATGGAACTTTGATGAAAAAAGCATTTCTCTAATTTAGCGAATAGGGAATTTTCCCGCGATCTTTGAAGCACAAGTTTTACATGGTGTACGTGTCCCTGTAGGGTTCTGGAATAGATCAAAATGTCATCGAGATAAATGATAACAATCTGATTTAGGTAATCTCTGAAGATTTCATAAACAAAATGCTGGAATACTGCTGGTGCATTGCACAATCCAAAAGGCATTACAAGATACTCGTAGTGACCGAATCTAGTGTTAAATGCCGTCTTCCATTTGTCACTTTTATGAATTCTGACCAAATTGTAGACCCCACGGAGATCCAACTTGGAGAAGATAGAGGCACCTTGAAGTCGATCAAATAGCTCAGGGATGAGCGGCAGAGGATAACTGTTTTTCACAGTAATCTGATTCAGAGCCCGATAATCGATGCAGGGATGAAGACCTCCATCTTTTTTCCCGATGAAGAAAAACCCTGCACCCACAGGTGAAGAAGAAGGATGAATAAAACCTCTGGCTAAGTTATCCTTTATGTATTCTTCAAGAGAGACATTTTCTTTTCAAGAGAGAGGATAGGTCCTTCCCTTAGGAAGAGGAGCCCCTGAATACAATTCTATAGGACAATCGAATATCCGGTGCGGAGGTAACGTCTCAGCCTCTTTTTTAGAACACACATCAGTATAGGCATAATAGCTGTCAGGCAATGAATTGGGAACTTCCACTGTAGCCACAACAGGACAGGATGGTTTGCAGGGCCTTTGCAAGCAATGCTTGAAACAGGTAGTTCCCCAGGAAATAAGTTCTCCTTTCGACCATGAGAATACTGGATCATTGCGCTGCAACCAAGGTAACCCCAAAATCAATGATATGTGGGGGGAAGAGATGACATCAAAACAAATAATTTCAGAGTGAAGAATGCCTACAGACAAAAGAAGAGGAACAATAGAATGTTGGATGATTCCAGAACCCAGAGGCTGTCCACTGACTGTAGTTACCTTGATTAACTGTTTCTTGGCTTGAAGAGGAATCTTGAGGGAATCAACAAAACTTGAATCAATGAAAACTCCCGCTGCTCCAGAATCTATGAGAGCTTGAATCTTGGTATTTCCGAAAGTAATGGTTACAGGAACAAAGAGTTTAGGATTGAGGGATGACATGGGATTCTGGCTTAACTCCATCCCTCTATCAGTTAAGCCTTGGCTTTTACTGGTCGGATTGGACACTCCTTTAGTAAATGTCCTTTGGTACCGCAATACAGACATAACCCCAGAGTACGCCTTCTATGGCGTTCAGATTCTGATAGCTTAATAGCTCCTACTTCCATGGGTTCAACAGACTCGAGAGAATGAAAGTTATTACTAGAAAGACTTGAGGTTCGAATAGGAGGTCGGTAAGCAGCTCTAAACAAGGATCTCCGATTCCTATCTCTCTCCTGAAGACGTTCAGAATGCCGGGCATCAAGATTAATACACAAATTGATAAGACCCTCCAACGAGTCGGGAAGTTCCCAAAATACCAATTCATCCTTAAAACGTTCGCCAATTCCTTTGCGAAAGGCTGCTCATAAAGCTCCAACGTTCCAATCAGTTTCTGCGGCTAAAGTCATGAATTCTATAGCATATTGGGCAACAGAAAGGGATCCCTGTCTCAAATCCAACAGTCCTCAGCTGCTGCAGACCTCCCAGGCTTGTCAAAAACAGAAGAAAAAATTGACACAAATAATTCCACATCCTGAAGTAACGGATCATTCTTCTCCAAAAGAGGAGATACCCAGGCTAGAGCCTTACCCTTCATGAGGGATATAATAAAGGTTATCTTGGAAGAAGAATTGACAAAAACTTGAGGATTGTTTCGGAAATGTAAATGGCAATGGTTTAAGAATCCACGGCATTCTTCAGGGTTACCATCATATTTATCTGGAAGTGGGATTCTTGGTATATATTGACCGACAGGCTGAGGTGGGTTAAAAACAGCATTAGAACTGGCAGCTGCTGCAGCAGGAGTCGCCGTAGCTTGAGAAAGAGCGGAGAGATTATGTAGCAGAGCAGTAATCTGATCAAGCTTGGAATCCAAAGATTGCAAATGAGCGGAATAATTTCCTAGAAGTTGCCCTTGTAGAGCCACAGCCCTGGATAACTCTTCGGGGTCCATAGTATGGACCATTTGTAATGTCAGGTTAGGAAATGTCCAGAAGAAGACCCAAATGCTAGGGCGAACTTAAACAACACCCTAGCACTCTGAGTTTAATCCAGGACGTGACCCCATGACAACTTCTATAAAACAAAGTACTCACGCTATGGAGCAGTGTTGGTCTGAGTCCACAGTGAGGGAAAAGGAATGCCAGATAAGAACCGGATAGCCTTCAGTATAGGAGTAGAATACAGGTTGTTCAGGAATAGTCCTCCACAGATCCAGGAATGCAGGGGAAGAGACATTATACTCAGACAGAAGAAGGGTTAAACACAACGTGGACAGTACTTGCATAGTTTGGCAACAGGTAGTTTATGGGTTAACACAGAGTAGTCAGTTCTTGCAGAGTTTGGCAACAGGTAATCAGGCAGTTTGAGGGTTAACACAGAGTAGTCAGTACTTGCAGAGTTTGGCAACAGGTAATCAAGCAATTTGTGGGTTAACACAGAGTAGTCAGTACTTGCAGAGTTTGGCAACAGGTAATCAAGCAATTTGTGGGTTAACACAGAGTAGTCAGTACTTGTAGAGTTTGGCAACAGGTAATCAACAGGTAATCATGCAGCTTGAGGGTAGATTACAGGACTCAAATCACAGGAGCCACGAATGAAACAACAAACGGGCACCGAGTAAAACGGATGCCTGGGCTATGAAGCCTAACAGTGACGTCAGCAGAAGGGACGGCAAAAGCCGAGCTGACGTCGCCATGGAGACCAGAGCATGCAAAGAGGACTGCCGGAGCACCTCAATGGTCGAACGTGACAGTGTGTGTGTGTGTGTATATTCAGTTCCTACTGTAAGGGCTTCTATTTTTAATATAGTAAATCTAAGCTGTTAGTTTTTAATTTTACATAAAAACCAATACCATACTGCTCAATATAATAATACAATTATTGTAAGGTCATTTTTTAATCATTTCACATTTAAGTGATATTGCACAGCATACAATTTTAAAAACCTGTGATCATTGAAACAAAACTGAGTACACCCATTATATATATGATATATATGATATATATGATATATATGATATATATATGATATATATGATATATATGATATATATATGATATATATGATATATATATATATATATATATACATATATATATATATATATATATATATATCAGGTAGATAAAGTTAGTTTAGTCTTTGCAGGCACAATGGAAAATAAGTTCTCACAACTTTTGTAAATTGACAATGAAAATCACTGATGATCCTTTTTGATAAATACTGTTCTGTTTTATAAATTTGTCTCTAAATATTTTCTTTGCTGAGATCACTTTTCCATTGCATCACATAATATAGAGCTTTCATTATGTGTGTAAACAAATGATCGAAAAGCTGGACTGCAACTGAATGAGACCTTTCATAGCATCACTTAAAAGGACATGAAACCTTACATTTTTCCTTCATAACTCAGAGCATACCATTTTAAATAATCTTCCAATTGAATTATATTCTACAATTTGCTTAGTTCTCTTGGTATCCCTTGTTGAAAAGTAAAACTAGGCAGGCTCAGGAGCTGGGAGATGGCTGCTTAATGGTGGCTGCACAATTATATGCCTTTTGTTTTTGGCTTACCAATGTGTTCAGCTAGGTCCTGGTAGTGCATTGCTGCTCCTTCAACAAAGGATACTAAGAGAGAAACAAAATTGATAATAGAAATAAATTGGAAAGTTGTTTTATCTTTCTGAATCATGAAAGAAAAATTGTATTTCATGTCCCTTTAATAGTTACTGAAATACTTGATTTTAAGAACTGTTCTAAATGTCTTCTTAAAAGTTTGTAACTTTCTGTGACTTTTCCCCCCCGTATTGTTATTGTTTAAAAAGACAGATAATCCCTGGGATAGAGCACACAATTTTAAACAATTATCTAATTTGCTTAGTTATCCTTGTATCCTTCTATTCTTTGTTGAAAAACATATCTAGGTAGTCTAAGGAGCAGCGATGCACTGCTCTGAACTAGATACTGATTGGTGGCTGCACAAATATGCCTTTTGTCATTGATTCACCCATATGTGTTCAGCTACCTCCCAGTAGTGTAGAGAATAAAGCAAATTTGATAATAGAATATAGAAGTAATTTAGAATGTTGTTTTTTAATTTTTATGCTCTATCTGAATAATGAAATAAAAATTGGGGGTGTTCTTGATGCTTCAATATAGTAAAATATGCAGGAATATGAATTAATATCCTACCCACTCATGGGAGAGTGGAATCCTCATCAATACCCCTTGGCATATGTGTATAGCTACCAATCACCAATCATGCTCAGTTCTGGACTATTATTGCATTGACAGTCCAGTGATGAAACTATATTTTTAATGCCTTTGCATAGGTTGGACAAACAGCTTTTTTTAATTAATACTGCAATATAAGATATTATTAATATATTAGAGCGTTTTATTATTGCTCCTTCATATCCCTTTACTTTACTGTAAACCTTTTTTAATGGGTTGCCAATGATCAATTTTAGCTAATGAATTTTAGCAAATTGTCTACAAATCACTCCTTTACCTTTATTTTCTCATCTGTTTTTGCCCATTGAACAGCCACCTACTATAACATTTTCAATACTGCAGTAATAGACAATTGTAAAGAAATGTAAATAAGAGTAAGCAGCAGAAATGAACATCTTAAGGGAATAGGAGAGAGACCAGTACTTTCTAAGTGTTTCAGCAGCTGCTTTGAGTGCAATGAATGACTTATTTACTTGCCTGAGTACTCATCAGACATTTATTATTGAAAATCTTTACAAACAATACTCAGATACTTCATAAAGCACATTATTTTTTTTTTTTTTTTTTGCAACACAGCTCATCTAAGCATTTCAAAGGGATTGTAAAGTCCAAATTAAACTTTCATGATTCAGATAGGGCATGGGATTTTAAACCAATTTCTAATTTACTTTTTATCATCAAATATGCTTTGTTCTTTGGTATTCTTAGTTGAAAGGTAAAGGCTCATATGCTAATTTCTAAGCCTAAGGCCGCCTCTGCATTTGACAGTTTTCACAGCTAGAGGGCGTTAGTTCATGTGTTTCATATAGATAACACTGTGCTCCTGCACGTGAAGTTATTTAAGAGTCAGCACTAATTGCCTGAAATGCAAGTCTGTCAAAAGATCTGAGATAAGGAGGTAGTCAGCAGAGGCTTAGATACAAGGTGATTACAGAGGTAACAAAGTATATTTCTATAAGTGTTGGTTATGCAAAACTGGGGAATGGTAAATTAAAAGGGATTATCTATCTTTTTAAACAATAACATTTTTGGTGTTTACTATCCCTTTAAACATTTCTGGCATCTAATTTCACACATACTTCTATCAAATATTTTCATTCTGTAGTTTCATTAAAATGTTAAAATAATAAAGAAATCACACTTTTAAATGACACCTGATTCCATTAGCTGCTTATTTTGTGCTTTTGTAATGGGCTTTGAAAAAGCTTGTTACATTTGCGTTCTCTGTTTTATCCAATCTGATTGTAAGAAACACACTCTTCTGGAATTATTGCAGATGAATGTTGTGCAATAGACCTGTGCATTAGGTTTTCGTGAACCTCTGAATGCGAAAGGTGTCGGCCCTTCGCGCTGCTTGGCAATTTTTGTTGCTGAATTCATTCTTGTACAACAGCAACACATTTAAAGTCTGGATTTTCACAGATTTTAGCATCTTGCTGTTGAACAAGATTGAATTTGGCAAAAAAATAGCCAAGCCCCCTTCCGTATTCGCAGGTTCACAAAACCCCTGAATGCACAGGTCTATTGTGCTGGAACTTTGAGTAGGCATTAACTTGAGCCACCCTTTTGAAGCCGATAAGCCACCTTTTTTAAACAATGTGAAGTTCATGTATACAACAAGCAACCATCTCATACTGTATGTGTTGCCACTGATATTATAGTGTTAAAGGGATATGAACACAATTTTTTTCTTTTGTGACTCTGATAGACTATACATTTTTAAACAACTTTCCAATTTAATTCTATTATCAATTTTGGGAGCTAGCTAAACTCATTTGTAAGCCAATGAAATTCGGCAGCTAGCTCCAAGCTCCTTAACCTATCTAGATGTTTTTTTAACAAAGAATACCAAGAGAATAAAACAAATGAGATAATAGAAGTAAATAGGAAAGTTGTTTAAAATTGTATTCTCTATCTGAAACACGGAATAAACTTTTTGTCTTTTATATCCCTTTAATGTCCCTTTAAGGCATTCTATTGTATTTGAATCCCCCCCATATGGAAAACAAATTGTAAGGATACCCATGGTTGTGCTGTGTATCCTACTCCAACATAAAAGCATTGCAGAGATGACAATTTAATTTGTAAGAGTATCATAAATTAGCTAAGGGGAGAAATGATTTCAAACAGCAAGTTCTATAACATTTGAATATATCGGTACATTTCAGATGCGGATTGTGTGTCTTAAAATGAAATTAATAATAGTGTAAATATCATACAACTACTAACCCTAGCCCTGTATGTCTAATTACAAAAGGATTGTTGATATTTTTCTTTTCACTTCTGGAGTTGATAGTTACTAACCAAAGCTATTTATCCAAACCTGATTGCTATGTGTTTCCTTTAAAACATTACTAATTATATTACCGATAATTATACGCTACACATAACCTAAAGCTATGTTGTATTTATTATGCAGTGGTATATTCTTTGCTAGATTTCACTTTGCTTTTGAGGTTAGGTTGTATAAACATGCATACTGTGTATGCTAAAAGACAATTAACCTTTTGACTGGGGGAAAAAACAAAATGAGCAATTAAATATGCTTTTATAATACTATAATACTATACAATTATCTCCTACAAGTTAGTTTAAAGACAAATATAAGATAAGGAAGCAAGTGTGTGTACACAGAGTGATAACATATTGAGATCTGATATTACCTGCAAGCTTGACCCATTTTAATAGGTTGTGGTTTAAAACACAAAACCAGCTCTTTCATATACACAAATAAACCTGAAAAGGCAATTCTGCAGCTGGTATAACAAGTTATTGATAATACATTAAGGGAAAAAAACTATTTTACAGTATACTGTCTCTCTAAAGATACATATTAATGAATATATTTAATGCTTTTATTGATTAGAGCTTGTTATATTTGCACTAGCGTCCCTTTCTAATTATGTGTTTCATACAACAAAGACGTTTAACACATAGGTAAAGTCCCATTGGTTAGCCAGTTAAGAGTAGCATACATATATAGCGCCAATCACTGGCTGTATCATCTACAGAATATGCAGTGTTTCGTAACTTTAAAGAAGGAGTTTGCAAGGAACAGGAAGGGATGCGAATACAAAATGACACACTCCAAGTGTTAGAGCAATATCCAACTTGTAAATAAAACAGCACATAATTCTTAAAGGCACATAAAAAGCTTATTTTCCTAGGCAATTACTACTAATAATAAAATAACCTATACAAAAGGGTTAAAATAGTTAGGGTCCTCTCCAGAGCAACAATACATTATTGGTAAGACATTGACAAAAGACATACAGTATGTGTCTAGTTGTCAATCACTGCTCCCGAGCATACCTAGGTATGCTTTTCAACAGAGGATTCCAAGAGAAAGAAGTAATTTTAATTATAGGAGTAAACTGAAAAGTTCCCCATTGCTGTACTAATACATGGGGAGAAGCCTCTGAAATCCTAAAAATAAAACAAATAGGAGGTTTAGTAGAAAAAGGGGCTTCCATTTTAGAAGCTTGATATAATTTAAACATTTCTTATTGAGGCAACTATTGAGTACTATTATCTGTATATAAATACATATTTCTTTTATATTTAATAAAAATGTATTTGTTATAATTAATACATGAGATCAGTCATTTCATATCTCAAGCTTGCTTTCATACAATACATATTTTGAAGTTAATTGTTTTTAAGTGAAAAAAGCAATGTATGTTCACATATCTATTGCTCACTTGTTAAAAAGGATAGCTCCCAGAGGTCTGCTGGTTGGCAAACACATACATTAAAGGGTCACTAAAGTCAAAATTAAACTTTCATGATTCAGATAGAGCAAGCAATTTTAAGCAACTTTCTAATTTACTCCTATTATCAATTTTCTTCCTTCTCTTGCTATCTTTATTTTTAAAAAGTAGGAATGTAAGCTTAGAAGCCGGTCCATTTTTGGTTCAGAACCTGAGTTGCGCTTGCTTGGTGGCTAAAGGTAGCCACCAATCGGCTAGCACTAGCCAGGGTGCTGAATCGAAAAAGGGCTGGCTTGTAAGCTTACATCGTTGATGCAAAGAGAAAGAAGAAAAATTAATAGGCGTAAATTAGAAAGTTGCTTAAAATTGCATGCTCTATCTGAATTATGAAAGAAAAAATGTGGGTTTAATATCCCTTTAAGCATAAAAATAAACACGCTCTCTGTCAGTAACATTTATTAAAGTGTAATACATGTCTGAAAACATAAAATGTTTGTACATAATTGGGTCATTTTCAGGTAAACCTGCAGACACTAACATTTAAGTAAAGTTATCTGTACAAGCTGATTTACATGCTCTACATGAATATTTATTTCCACTAGAATGTTCTTCAGGTTTCCAGATAACAACAGAAACGGTAACCTACACTGTGTCATTGTGTTCAGCCCTGGCAAGCTGCCTAATACTTTAGGGCACGAACCACGCTGGCAGTGTAACCCTTTGTTGTCAGATCTGATAAAACCTGAATAGTTCCTGTTTTTTTTTTCCAGCTACTGAACTTCTGCTCAGTTTATGCAAAGTCAGTCTCTCCTCTTAGATTAGCTTTGGTGGACATATATTGTCTCTAACAAACAAGCAAAACTATGAAGCATAAAACACTGATTTTTTTTTTGGAAGGACACAAGCTGCATTCTAATGGAATTATTTTTCTTTTTTCTTATTTGCCTCAGTACAATAAATTTTAAATATATATGTGCTGTATAGGGCAAATTCTGTTCTCTCAATATGGGCTCAATTATTAAATCCTTGACAGCGTGTAGCGAAATCATTAAAAAACGTTTTATAAACATTAAGGGCTGGATTACAAGTTGAGTCCAATAAATTGAACTGAGTTTAAGTTATCTTGTGCTTGGCCTTAATCGCAAAATAATGTACAATATGATGTACAAGTGGATAATTTATTTTATTTTTTTAACAAAAAAAAATATATGTTAAAACCAAAGTAAGCATAAAAAGAAACAGATTGTGTTAAAAACAGCAAGCAACTTACTTGTTTCTTGCAAAATATGAGCTTACAAATTCTCAGTGTATCCACTTCCATGCAGCCTTTTCTAAACATGGGCAAGAACCTGACTCCCTGTCTATCTAGCATTCACTGAATAGTAAACCAGCTCATGTGACTCTAGAACAGGGGTCAGCAACCTTTATTACCCATTCACCAGTTTTGCCCAGCCAACATGGTTATATTAATATACTTTTAACCTTGTATCTAAGCCTCTTTTGACAGGCCCCTGATCACATGACTTTTTATTTATTATCTAATGACTTGCATTTTAGCGGTGTTGTGCAGAACCCACGGACGTGAGCACAATGTTATCTATATGGCCCACATGAACTAGCAGTCTACTGTTGTGAAAAGCAGATACAAAAGCATGTGATAAGAGGCTGTCTGTAGTGGCTTAGAAACAAGCAGAAATTTAGAGGTTTGAATGTTATAAAGTATATTAATATAACAATGTTGGTTGTGCAAAGCTGGGGAATGGATAATGAAGATGTTATCTTTCTTATCTATTTCCTGGCAAAATGAATATACACAATTCAATAGAAGACTTACAACACACAAAATAAAATGATTCCATGTATTATTATTGCTGTATATTCTACTCATTATGCTTTGTTTCCCCCCCCCTTTAGATGATGTAAATAAAAAAACATATGCTAGATGGAAAATTCTGAATTCTGCTTTGCATTTTGCTGCAAGGTTTGCTTTTTGTCACATGTCAACAAGTTCAGTCAATTAGAAAACATGTGTCCATAATGAATAATTAATGAGTGGTAACATGGAAAGAGAAATTATATGTAATATTGTATTCTAAATTAAAGCAGTTAAAGGTTAAACGCCTCTTGATATTGATGAAAAATGTAAACCCTGTTGAATAGAAAACAGTTAAGGCAAAATATAGAGCAAACAATAATAAAAAAAATCTTTCAATTCCTTTATCAAATTGTTTTTTTATACGCAACCTTTCTGAGGCACCAGTTCGTAGCGAGAGTGTGTAAATTGGCCACCCGCTGCCTGAGTGGCCGTGAGATTGGGTACACTAATCTCATCAGAGATTATAAAATAAGACACAAACATTTGTAGAATGTCTGAAAAACAGAACATTTCTTTATACTCTTTAAGCACAGTTATATCTGTCATTCAAACAGACATTCAAGCAAAGGATTTGTGCACACATTTGATTGCACTAATATACGTATATATCAACACAAAAGCAGGAGCATGGTGTCTATACCCAAATGCCTATTTGAGTGACGGGCAAAGAGGTTGCTCAGGGGAGGTCCCTGTCTTAGGAGACATTCATGTAAAATGGCAACACGTTAAAAAAATATAAAAAGCTTATTTTTCATATAGACTGAGTAATACGTAGAAAAAGTTATTGAGATGTAAAGCATTCTCTTAGGTTTCAAAAATAAGTGAATATTTTGATCCAATTTCTTTCTTAGCTTCTTCCCATTCTTTGTAGCTGTTCCTTCGCCAGTACGTGTTACTTTAACTGAATATTATGTTTTACACGTAGATGGGAACACCTTTAATAAACAAGAGGAATCCTAGAGTTAGACCAGATGATCTTAAAAGTATTTGCTAAAACCCAATGCAGTTGCATCACGTATCCAGAGGCACAAGACAATTTATTTCATCTTGTTGGAAGGTATTCAGTTATGAACTGTTTGTCTTCAGAATTTTTATTTCCTTAATTATCTGTGTCATCTCTTTTTTTTTCCTCAAAATAAATGAGACAGGAGCTGCTAACGTGGCTAACTGCTGTACATATTGCTTCATAACCCAATGTTTATTTTTTTAATATAAGGTAAAGCTTTAAACTATTTGAACCGCAGGATGAACATATTAAAATTAAAACATATTTCTGATTTAGTAGGTAGAAAATCTGGCAGATGGATTCTGATAGTCAAAAATTAATGAAAATGTAAAGCCCACGTATGTATAAGCACAAGTGGTTTTTGATGTTTAATATACCACTTTAGTATTAAAGGGACATAATAAATTATATATATATATAATATACACCAATCAGAAATTAATATCTGTGTTTTAAAAAACATTTAAACTTTAATTTTGCTGAACTATAGAGTCTTAAATAGAACATGAAACCCAAACTTTTTGTTACATGATTCAGATAGCATACAATTTAAAACAACTTTCTAATTTACTTTTATTTTCTTATTTGCGTTGTTCGCTTGGTATCCTTTGTTGAAAATCATACCTAGGTAAACTGGAGCTGAATGCTAGATAGCTGCTGATTGGTGGCTTTCCATATATAATATTGTTTACTGATGTGTTCCGCTAGCTTCCAGTAGTGCATTGCTGCTCCTTAAATAAAGCATACCAAGAGAATGAAGCAAAAATTGATAATAGAAGTAAATTAGAAAGATTTGTTAAAATTGTATGCTCCATTTGAATAATGAAATAAAAATTTGGGGTTTCCTTTCCCTTTAACTAATTTGCTGTGGCCAATTAGGGAGAGAGAGATAAGTGGGCTCCTTCACAATTCAAGCAATCACTGTGCATTCTGTAGGATTATATAAAATACAGAGAAGCCAGAGTTCAGGCAGCAGGTAGCCTGGGAATTCCCTGCATGCATTGATAGAGCCATCGGACTGGTGTAATCTATGTTTGAGTGAATTTCTGCCTTCTTACAATGTTTTCCCTATTGTTACAATGTTACACAATATGTGGTGTCCCATTGTTACTGATGTGTTTTATATATATATATATATATATATATATATATATATATATATATATATATATATATATATATATATATATATCATATTTACAGTTTTTCTTTTATTTTTGTATGTCCTTGCTTATTCCACTTTTGTAGTTTTATTTTTCAACATTATTGTGTTCTTGTGAGCAGACAACCAGGAACTGTTACATTTATTTGTTGATGTCAGGGAATAAATACATATGAGTTATTTTAACCCTCTATCTACTATATACATATTTTTTTTATGCTAAAACAAGATTTTTACAGCAGATAAGAAACAGAAGGTTCATTAAAGGGACAGTCTAGTCTTAAAAATATACTTTCATGATTCAGATAGGGCATGTCCTTTTAAACAACTTTTCAATTTACCTTTATCTCCAATTTCGCTTTGTTCTCTTGGTATTCTTAGTTGGAAGCTAAACCTAGGAGGTTCATATGCTAATTTCTTAGACCTTGAAGTCCGCCTCTTATCTAAATGCATTTTGACAGTTTTTCACCACTAGGGTGTTAGTTCATGGGTTTTATATAGATAACACTGTGCTCACGCAAGTGTAATTACCTAGGAGTCGCTGATTGGCTAAAATGCAAGTCTGTCAAAAGAACTGAAATAAGGGGGCAGTCTGCAGAGACTTAGATACAAGGTAATCACAGAGGTTATAACTGTGTTGGTTATGCAAAACTGGGGAATGGGTAATAAAGGGATTATCTATCATTTTAAACAACAAAAATTCTGGTGTTGACTGTCCCTTTAAGTGTAAGCAGCCTAAGTAAAATAAACTTATACTGCAAGAGATTTAAAGACTGCATGGTATATGCACCTCTGGTGTTGATTTATTTTATGTATAAACTATGCTGACTTTAAAGAGATGATGCTATACCTACCAATCCCACTACCCTCTAAGTTCTGTCAATGTTCTTTTCTTTCATGTAATTAGCAAGAGTCCATGAGCTAGTGACGTATGGGATATACATGCCTACCAGGAGGGGCAAAGTTTCCCAAACCTCAAAATGCCTATAAATACACCCCTCACCACACCCACAAATCACTTTTACAAACTTTGCCTCCTATGGAGGTGGTGAAGTAAGTTTGTGCTAGATTCTACGTTGATATGCGCTCCGCAGCAGGTTGGAGCCCGGTTTTCCTCTCAGCGTGCAGTGAATGTCAGAGGGATGTGAGGAGAGTATTGCCTATTTGAATGCAGTGATCTCCTTCTACGGGGTCTATTTCACAGGTTCTCTGTTATCAGTCGTAGAGATTCATCTCTTACCTCCCTTTTCAGATCGACGATATACTCTTATATATACCATTTCCTCTACTGATTCTCGTTTCAGTACTGGTTTGGCTTTCTACTACATGTAGATGAGTGTCCTGGGGTAAGTAAGTCTTATTTTCTGTGACACTCTAAGCTATGGTTGGGCACTATTATATAAAGTTCTAAATATATGTATTCAAACATTTATTTGCCTTGGCTCAGGATGTTCAACATTCCTTATTGTTTCCGGCGTCATACGTGTCGCCGGAAGTTGCGTCATTTTTGACGTTTTTTTGCGCCAAAGGTGTCGCGTTCCGGATGTGGCGTCATTTTGGCGCCAAAAGCATTTAGGCGCCAAATAATGTGGGCGGCTTTTTTGGCGCTAAAAAAATATGGGCGTCACTATTGTCTCCACATTATTTAAGTCTCATTATTTTGTGCTTCTTGTTGCTAGAAGCTTGTTCTATGGCATTTTTTTCCCATTCCTGAAACTGTCATTTAAGGAATTTGATCAATTTTGCTTTATATGTTGTTTTTTCTATTACATATTGCAAGATGTCCCACGTTGAAGCTGAGTCAGAAGATACTTCTGGAATATCCCTGCCTGGTGCTGGAGCTACCAAAGCTAAGTGTATCTGCTGTAAACTTTTGGTATCTGTTCCTCCAGCTGTTGTTTGTACTGTTTGTCATGACAAACTTGCTAATGCAGATAATATTTCCTTTAGTACTGTTACATTACCTGTTGCTGTTCCGTCAACATCTAATACTCAGAGTGTTCCTGATAACATAAGAGATTTTGTTTCTAAATCCATTAAGAAGGCTATGTCTGTTATTCCTCCTTCTAGTAAACGTAAAAAGTCTTTTAAAACTTCTCATTTTTCAGATGAATTTTTAAATGAACATCATCATTCTGATACTGATATTGGTTCTTCTGATTCAGAGGATTCTGTCTCAGAGGTTGATGCTGATAAATCTTCATATTTATTTAAAATGGAATTTATTCGTTCTTTACTTAAAGAAGTCCTAATTGCATTAGAAATTGAGGATTCTAGTCCTCTTGATACTAAATCTAAACGTTTAGATAAGGTTTTTAAATCTCCTGTAGTTATTCCAGAAGTTTTTCCTGTCCCTGGTACTATTTCTGAAGTAATTTCCAGGGAATTGAATAATTTGGGTAATTCTTTTACTCCTTCTAAACGTTTTAAGCAATTATATCCTGTGCCATCTGACAGATTAGAATTTTGGGACAAAATCCCTAAGGTTGATGGGGCTGTCTCTACTCTTGCTAAGTGTACTATTCCTACGGCAGATGGTACTTCCTTTAAGGATCCTTTAGATAGGAAAATTTAATCCTTTCTAAGAAAAGCTTACTTGTGTTCAGGTAATCTTCTTAGACCTGCTATATCTTTAGCGGATGTTGCTGCAGCTTCAACCTTTTGGTTAGAAGCTTTAGCGCAACAAGTAACAGATCATAATTCTCATAGCATTATTATTCTTCTACAACATGCTAATAATTTTATTTGTGATGCCATCTTTGATATCATTAGAGTTGATGTCAGGTATATGTCTTTAGCTATTTTAGCTAGAAGAGATTTATGGCTTAAAACTTGGAATGCTGATATGTCTTCTAAGTCTACTCTGCTTTCCCTTTCTTTCCAGGGTAATAAATTATTTGGTTCTCAGTTGGATTCTATTATCTCAACTGTTACTGGAGGAAAAGGAACTTTTTTACCACAGGATAAAAAATCTAATGGTAAATTTAGGTCTAATAATCGTTTTCGTTCCTTTCGTCACAACAAGGAACAAAAGCCTGATCCTTCATCCTCAGGAGCGGTATCAGTTTGGAAACCATCTCCAGTCTGGAATAAATCCAAGCCTTTTAGAAAACCAAAGCCAGCTCCCAAGTCCACATGAAGGTTTCGGCCCTCATTCCAGTTCAGCTGGTAGGGGGCAGATTACGTTTTTTCAAAGAAATTTGGTTCAATTCTGTTCACAATCTCTGGATTCAGAACATCGTTTCATGGCTTCAAGATAAGGCCTCCTGCAAAGAGATTTTTTCTTTCCCGTGTCCCAGTAAACCTAGCGAAGGCTCAAGCATTTCTGAAATGTGTTTCAGATCTAGAGTTGGCTGGAGTAATTATACCAGTTCCAGTTCTAGAACAGGGGCTGGGGTTTTATTCAAATCTCTTCATTGTACCAAAGAAGGAGAATTCCTTCAGACCAGTTCTGGATCTAAAAATATTGAATCGTTATGTAAGGATACCAACATTCAAAATGGTAACTATAAGGACTATCCTGCCTTTTGTTCAGCAAGGGCATTATATGTCCACAATAGATTTACAGGATGCATATCTGCATATTCCGATTCATCCAGATCACTATCAGTTTCTGAGATTCTCTTTCCTAGACAAGCATTACCAGTTTGTGGCTCCACCGTTTGGCCTAGCTACAGCCCCAAGAATTTTTACTAAGGTTCTCGGTGCCCTTCTGTCTGTAATCAGAGAACAGGGTATTGTGGTATTTCCTTATTTGGACGATATCTTGGTACTTGCTCAGTCTTCACATTTAGGAGAATCTCATACGAATCGACTTGTGTTGTTTCTTCAAGATCATGGTTGGAGGATCAATTTACCAAAAAGTTCATTGATTCCTCAGACAAGGGTAACCTTTTTAGGTTTTCAGATGGATTCAGTGTCCATGACTCTGTCTTTGACAGACAAGAGACGTCTAAAGTTGATATCAGCTTGTCGAAACCTTCAGTCACAATCATTCCCTTCGGTAGCTTTATGCATGGAAATTCTAGGTCTTATGACTGCAGCATCGGACGCGATCCCCTTTGCTCGTTTTCACATGCGACCTCTTCAGCTCTGTATGCTGAACCAGTGGTGCAGGGATTACACAAAGATATCTCAATTAATATCTTTAAAACCGATTGTACGACACTCTCTGATGTGGTGGACAGATCACCATCATTTAGTTCAGGGGGCTTCTTTTGTTCTTCCGACCTGGACTGTAATTTCAACAGATGCAAGTCTGACAGGTTGGGGAGCTGTTTGGGGGTCTCTGACAACACAACGGGTTTGGGAATCTCAGGAGGTGAGATTACCGATCAATATTTTGGAACTCTGTGCAATTTTCAGAGCTCTTCAGTCATGGCCTCTTCTAAAGAGAGAATCGTTCATTTGTTTTCAGACAGACAATGTCACAACTGTGGCATACATCAATCGTCAAGGAGGGACTCACAGTCCTCTGGCTATGAAGGAAGTATCTCAAATTCTGGTATGGGCGGAATCCAGCTCCTGTCTAGTTTCTGCGGTTCATATCCCAGGTATAGACAATTGGGAAGCGGATTATCTCAGCCGCCAAACGTTACATCCGGGCGAATGGTCTCTTCACCCAGAGGTATTTCTTCAGATTGTTCAAATGTGGGGACTTCCAGAAATAGATCTGATGGCCTCTCATCTAAACAAGAAACTTCCCAGGTATCTGTCCAGATCCAGGGATCCTCAAGCGGAAGCAGTGGATGCATTGTCACTTCCTTGGAAGTATCATCCTGCCTATATCTTTCTGCCTCTAGTTCTTCTTCCAAGAGTAATCTCCAAGATTCTGAAGGAATGCTCGTTTGTTCTGCTGGTAGCTCCAGCATGGCCTCACAGGTTTTGGTATGCAGATCTTGTCCGGATGGCCTCTTGCCAACCGTGGACTCTTCCGTTAAGACCAGACCTTTAGTCGCAAGGTCCTTTTTTTCCATCAGGATCTCAAATCCTTAAATTTAAAGGTATGGAGATTGAACGCTTGATTCTTAGTCAAAGAGGTTTCTCTGACTCTGTGATTAATACTATGTTACAGGCTCGTAAATCTGTATCTAGGGAGATATATTATAGAGTCTGGAAGACTTATATTTCTTGGTGTCTTTCTCATCATTTTTCCTGGCATTCTTTTAGAATTCCGAGAATTTTACAATTTCTTCAGGATGGTTTGGATAAAGGTTTGTCTGCAAGTTCCTTGAAAGGACAAATCTCTGCTCTTTCTGTTCTTTTTCACAGAAAGATTGCTAATCTTCCTGATATTCATTGTTTTGTACAAGCTTTGGTTCGTATAAAACCTGTCATTAAGTCAATTTCTCCTCCTTGGAGTTTGAATTTGGTTCTGGGGGCTCTTCAAGCTCCTCCGTTTGAACCTATGCATTCGTTGGACATCAAATTACTTTCTTGGAAAGTTTTGTTCCTTTTGGCTATCTCTTCTGCCAGACGAGTTTCTGAATTATCTGCTCTTTCTTGTGAGTCTCCTTTTCTGATTTTTCATCAGGATAAGGCGGTGTTGCGAACTTCTTTTAAATTTTTACCTAAGGTTGTGAATTCTAACAACATTAGTAGAGAAATTGTGGTTCCTTCATTGTGTCCTAATCCTAAGAATTCTAAGGAGAGATCATTGCATTCTTTGGATGTTGTTAGAGCTTTGAAATATTATATTGAAGCTACTAAGAATTTCCGAAAGACTTCTAGTCTATTTGTTATCTTTTCCGGTTCTAGGAAAGGTCAGAAGGCCTCTGCCATTTCTTTGGCATCTTGGTTGAAATCTTTAATTCATCATGCTTATGTCGAGTCGGGTAAAACTCTGCCTCAAAGAATTACAGCCCATTCTACTAGGTCAGTTTCTACTTCCTGGGCGTTTAGGAATGAGGCTTTTGTTGATCAGATTTGCAAAGCAGCAACTTGGTCTTCTTTGCATACTTTTACTAAATTCTACCATTTTGATGTGTTTTCTTCTTCTGAAGCTGTTTTTGGTAGAAAAGTACTTCAGGCAGCTGTTTCAGTTTGAATCTTCTGCTTATCATTTAAACTTTATTTTGGGTGTGGATTATTTTTCAGCGGAATTGGCTGTCTT
>NC_069500.1:155376458-155398958 GCF_027579735.1 Bombina bombina | reverse complement strand
CTGAAGTACTAATAGGCACATCAAAATGTACCCTGATATAAGAATATACTATGGGTATTCACATGGTATTGCCTATTTCAGTAAGGCATGCTATTAAACTGCATGAGATTGTAACATAAAATATTTTAAAAGTTCAATAATGTGTAGAAAAACAACTGAGATTTCTGGCAATTACAAGGGTTTTACTGTTCCTTTAATGTTTTATTTTATCTTCAATGTCCCTTTAATTTTATTGCCTAAAATATAGAATTTATTTGCTTATTACCCTCTTCATCATACAGTATATGCACAACAATCTGTTACTTGCAGGCAGTGTACAGAGCAATTACTTTAGAACAGCTGCACCTAGCAGATAATGGGAAATATATATTTAATGATATTAAAATGCTACAATGTATACTGTTTTGACATTTTACTATATTTGATATTTGCCGTACACATCCTTGTAGTAATTGATTCTAGCTATGAACAGATGTCTCAGGTCAGTATGTCGGGCCAGCATTAATGTTAATGAATGTTGAAATTAAATATTGTTTGACTGGTTTCCAGAAAACCAACATGTGCCACTTAACACACAGCACCTTGCAGCGTACTTTGTTCATTCTTGCAAGTAATGATGATGTAATCTAGACTCCATGAAAGTGTGGCACCGAAAGTGTGTAGCAGTCCAGTACAGAGAGTAGCTGGGGAAGTATTGCAAATTGTATACTCTGTCTCAAGGCTTCTATAGAACAAATGTTAAAGAGACACAAAGTGAATATTTAAAGATAGATTTTCTTTTTTCTAATGAGGATAGCGACCCCTCTTTTCCTGCTGGAAAGATGACTTATTTATATTTGTCCCTAACTGGCAAAGGAAATAAGATGAATGAACCTATTTAAGGTACATCCATGGACTGCACTGAGAAAGCAAAACATTGCAAAGTGTTTCAGCTAAATAACAGATTTAAATATTATTAAACTTTGCATTTGAAAAAAATCTGCATGCAAAATGGATTATTTTAATTACTGGTATATACAATACTCACAAAACGAATGTTTTTGTCATTCTTTACATGCTTAACCTCCATGACTGTTGGACCATACACATTTCATTAAAGGGACAGTCTACACCAGAATTTTTATTGTTTTAAAAGATAGATAATCCCTTTATTACCCATTCCCCAGTTTTGCATAACCAACACAGTTATAATAATATACTTTTAACCTCTGTGATTATCTTGTATCTAAGCCTCTGCAAACTGCCCCTTTATTTCAGTTCTTTTGACAGACTTGCAGTCTAGCCAATCAGTGCCTGCTCCCAGATATATTCACGTGCACGAGCACAGTGTTATCTATATGAAATATGTGAACTAACACCCTCTAGTGGTGAAAAAATGTTAAAATGCAATCTGAAAGAGGTGGGCTTCAAGGTCTAAGAAATTCGCATATGAACCACCTAGGTTAAGCTTTCAACTAAGAATACCAAGAGAACAAAGCAAAATTGGTGATAAAAGTAAATTGGAAAATTGTTTAAAATTACATGCTCTATCTGAATCATGAAAGTTTATTTTGGCCTAGACGGTCCCTTTAAGAAAAGCAAGTTTACCAGTAATTTGAAATTATTACTAATAAAGCTCCAACTTCCTCTATAATATTGTGTGGAGAAAGCTAGGTATAATAAATATAAAACTGTACAGTCAATAAGAATTTGCAATCTAAAAATATATTGTCATTTTAAATACCCTGGTGTAATGACTGAATAATTTTTTAATAATCAGGTTAACATCTAAAAGAAGAGGTTTATGGCACTGTTATTGAGAAATAAAATGTTTTCAGTCAGATCTTGTTATCAACAAATAGCATCTGAAAAGCAGGCAAGGACAGCGAAGAATAGGTATGTGTCTGGCGGTATCAAAACACAGGAGACAATAGCTGGTTGTGCACATTTATATTTGCATGTGTTCTGCTCTTTTCAATAGCAACATTGTGGAAGTTTATATTCAAAACCATGTGAGCAGACCTGAATAATATATTTATTTTTTAATGGAAAATCCTTTAATGGGCTATTTGTTTATATCTAAATATAGAGTCACTTTGTCAATATGCTCCCAGGCTACCTTGTGTTTTTGTATTGTCAATAACAATATGTTTAGTGATAGTCAAGTGGGAAGAAATAAAGCTTAAAGGGACAATTTACTTAAAAAAAAGCCCTTACAGCTTATGTACTACATGTGCATATAATGAAAGATGCGCTCTACCAGGAACAAACAGCTCAGTAGCTTGTTCTATAGAAAGTTACCACCTAGGAGCAGCCTCTTTTAGCATAGTTATGCTGTTCACAGAGGAAAACTTTCCTGAAGTATATCTGTCTGATCCCGCTGAATAAGGCCAGTCCAGCCCTGAAATACCAGACAATTCTCCTCTGTACAAGGAACAGACAATCGTTTCGGCCTTCTGTGGGCCTCGTCAGTTAGGTGCAGCCATATTCCTCTAAGCACACTGGGCTAGGAGTCCATGTCTGGTTTCCCCATTACCCTTGGGGAGACCTCCCCAGGGTCATAATACAAATACATACAAAGAGAGAAGCGCTCTACCAGGAATGAACAGCAGCTCAGTAGCTTGTTCTATGGCGAGTTACCACCTAGGAACAGCCTCTTTTAGCTAAGTTCTGCTTTTCACAGAGGAAAAATTTCCGGAAGTATATCAGTCTGATCCTGCCAAATAAGGTCAGTCCAGCCCCCAAATACCAGGCAATTCTCCTCTGTACAAGGAACATGACAACCCCAGACAATTGTTTTGGCCTTCTGTGGGCTTCGTCAGTGAGGTGCAGCCAAATTCCTCTAAGCACACTGGGCAAGGAGTCTATGTCTGGTTTCCCCATCACCCTTTGGAAGATCTCCCCAGGGTCATAATACAAATATATACAAAGAGAGAAGCGCTCTACCAGGAACGAACAACAGCTCAGTAGCTTGTTCTATGGCAAGTTACCACCTTGAAGCAGCCTCTTCAGGAAAGTTTTCCTCTTCGAAAAGCACAATTGGGCAAAAAGAAGCTACTCCCAGGTGGTAACCAGGCCATAGAACAAGACAATTAACTTTTGTTCATTCTCTGCAAACTGCTTGCCTTTTCTGTTTGTATTATGACTCTGGGGAAAGTCTCAATAAGTGTGATGGGGAAATCAGATGTGGACTCTTTGTCCTATGTGCTTAGAGGCATATGACTGCACCTCACTGACGAGGCCCAAAGGAGGCTGAAAAATAATCTGGGGTTGCCATTTCCCTTGTTCAAAGAATAATTACCTGGTATTTTGGGACTAGACTGACCTTGTTAGGCGGGATCGGACTGATATACTTCAGGAAAGTTTTCCTCTTCGAAAAACACAATTGGGCAAAAAGAAGCTACTCCATGGTGTTAACCAGGCCATAGAACAACACAATGAGCTTTTGTTTGTTCCTTGCAGACCGCTTCCCTTTCTGTTTGTATTATGACCCTGGGGAAAGTCTCAATAAGTGTGATGGGAAAACCAGATGTGGACTCCTTGCCCAATGTGCTTAGAGGGGTATGACTGCACCTCACTGACGAGGCGAAAGGAGGCCGAAAAATCATCTGGGGTTTCCGTTTCCCTTGTTCAGAGAAGAATTACCTGGTATTTTGGGGCTTAACTGACCTTGTTAGGCGGGATCAGACTGATCTATTTCAGGAAAGTTTTGAAAAGCACAATTGGGTAAAAAGAAGTTACTCCCAGGTGTTTACTGGGCCATAGAACAAGCAACTGAGCTGTTGTTTGTTCCTGGCAGACTGATTCTCTTTCTGTTTGTATTTGCTCTACATGTACCTGCTTTTATTTATTTTTTTCATAGCCATCAAAATAGTTACTGAATTATTCTTTTATCTGAAAACCAATGACCCACCATTATTATATGGCTTTAATGCTGAAACTGGTCAAAATATGTGCACATGACGGATCTTTGTAAATCTTATTTACTACAGGTGGAATGATTAAAGGGACAGTCAACACCAGAATTTTTGTTGTTTTAAAAGATAGATAATCCCTTAATTACCAATTTCCCAGTTTTGCATAACCAACACAGTTATAATTATACACGTTTTACCTCTGTAATTACCTTGTATCTAAGCCTCAGCAGGCTGCCCCCTTATTTCAGTTCTTTTGACAGACTTGCATTTTAGCCAATCAGCGCTGTCTCCATGGTAAATTCACGTGCATGAGCTCAATGTTATCTATATGAAACACGTGAACTAATGCCCTCTAGTGGTGAAAAACTATCAAAATGCATTTAGATTAGAGGCGGCCTTCAAGGTCTAAGAAATTAGCATATAAACCTCCTAGGTTTAGCTTTCAACTAAGATTACCAAGAGAACAAAGCAAAATTGGTGATAAAAGTAAATTGGAAAGTTGTTTAAAATTACATGCCCTATTTGAAACATGAAAGTTTTTTTTGCACTTAACTGTCCCTTTAAAATAAGCATTTGTGTCTGCTTTAAAGGATATAGGCTCCTTCTCAACAGTGTGCTCACAGCCTGAGAGCATGCGTGGAAGTTTCTTTTAGACTGTGAACGCATTGAAGAGGGGGAAATTGTTGTGATTGGTTGCCTTATAATTGGCAAAGCCTAACATTTCTTATAATAAATAAAAAAAAAAAAAGCTGCTTACAGGGGGTGGACAGCACCAGGATCTGAGCGCCACATTTGAAAGTGAAGAAAAACCTCAAACACTTGGATTTGTTTTTATAATGATTTTGTTTCTATTTCACAATTACAAACATTTACCTAAGTGTTGCAATTATTGTATTTCTGCATTGCTAGTGCTTTGAGTTTGGTGTATAAAATATCTTATATTGGGACCCTCACTCAACTGTAAATGTTAATGGAATGAACATCCACCAACGAAACGCTAGAAAATATAGCTGAAACGATGCCCAATTAATTTTGAACATGATCTCACCTTTAAAGGAGCAGTAAATACAGTAGATGATAACAAGACAATGTAATAGAAGTTAGTCTGAGCTTCAAATGAGTAGTAGATTTTTTTTTCTGCCAAATTTCAAACTTGTGTCTATTGCCACTCCCCCAATATCACAGTGACAGCCATATATGTATATTCTGTGCATTCTTTCATATGCTCAGTAGGATCTAGTGACTCAAAAAGTGTACATATAAAAAGACAGAGTGCGGGGGGGCGGAGCCAGCTACTAAATCAGCCAGACGTGTTTCTGTGAAGCTCCGAGCTTTTGGACATAATACTAAAGATAAATTCATATTTAAATGACAGAATTGCTCCTGCAGTTCAACAGAATATAAATACTAGCTGCCTTACGCTAACAGTAATGAAGGATACACTTTGAGGTGTTTTTTTACACTGTTATACCCTCTTTGGACACGCCACGTGAAGCCACTGACCTCCATCTACACTCAGCTAGTGCAACCAGCATGGAGGCCCTACAAGCATGGGAGCAACGTATCCAGCAACTTTTCGAGTGGCATTTTGTGAGCCTAGCTGAGGACATAGCATCGCTGCTGAATCTCTTATCTCTACCGCAAGCACAGAAGCCCAGAAGTGCTGACCCGCTGCCCAGTGATGGGAATAGCGCTGTTGCAGAAAGATCAGCTACGTTGAGACCGGAGACCCGGTCTGGATCAGCTCCTTCATCTTCAAAGAGCAACGCAAATACCCAACTACCAACGGCACTTCACCTCGCTGTTCCCACAGGCTTTACACCCACTCATGTCATTGCAGATGAGGCCACCATACGGAGCTGGGAGATGCATATTGAATTCAAAGCCCCGGTCGCCTATGTCGTCGCTAGACAGGTGACTACTAGCTACCTTCACTTCAAAGGTAAATCGACAGCGCTGAAGATGACACACAGTACCTCTTACCTTGATGCCAGAGTGTCAACTTTTCCACCGAGAGCCCGGATCTCCTATACTAGTGAAGATGGTTTCCCTCGCTCTGCAGGCTGTGCAGTATATGCTTTTAGCAGGGGACTTATATCCGCACATTGGAGCAAAATGGACGAATGTGGCGTGGGTTAGTTAGCATTTCCCTTGCAACGTCATTGAGGACAGCTTAATTCTTTTCAGATTTGTTGTCTCAAGGACAGTATATAACGATGACTTATCATTTTAGTGAGTTTTTTATTTTATTATTTGTATTGTATAATTGAGTTTTCCTATCTTCAGCACACATCTAGCTGACAAGTTTTTTGTCCCTATTTAAACTAACATTTCACACACTGGAATCACTATCCAATGGTATTAAATTAGACCCTGAGATCTATAGTAAGAACAATGTGCTTGACATATTAGCCGTAGCTATGTCAATAAAGTTTTGCGTAGGCTGTTTTCAGGTGCAATCCTTGTTATCTTGGGGTACTGTGGCTTTAAAGCCTGTTACCGCTACGATAAGGCTTAAATATCATTCAACTAGTTTAATATTGATAAAGCAGCAGCTTGCCCTTTTTGATATACTTGAATAATGTATTCTTCCTACATGCACTCTTCTGTGGACTCTATCACCTGAAACATTTGTATAACGGCTTGTGTTTATACCCTGCTCATAAGTGGAAGTATGTATGCAGTGAACTCGGCTACTTTTGCTTTGTAAATAGTTTGCACGCAAGTAGTATGTAATGTATTATGAAGCTACGGTCTGATACATTTTTTAATGCCTGTATGTAGACCTCCTTCTTGCATATACTGTCTGGAGATGCGTGTGATACCCATAAAGTGCTGTGATGTGTTCTATACAGTCACAGAGGAAAGCATATCTAGATATTCTATTCCTAATGATGAACCCCAATACTATTGGTGGAAAGTTATGTAAATACTGAAATATTTATCTCACGCTGTCTCCGTGCAGCCTACAACAAATGGGTACACTATAATCTGCGTACTAAGATAATGAGCCCCTGAGATATTACTACTTTTGCCACTGAAGATGGCTAAGATATTTATATGTACCCTATCAAATCTAGGCTGCCTTAAAGATCAGGGTTATGTATGTACATTTCCATAGTTCTTTGTAAGAATATTTGTGTGTCTGTCATCCCTAGTTTCTCTATGACTCTGATCACAATTTGTTTATGCAGAAGCTCCCCTGTAGTGTTTACACCTTTATTTTACATTCCAGGAGCTATAGTCTTAATAATTGCCCCCTGAATTTAACTATTTATCTCCGATTAGGAGTACTATCACTTACACACCTTGCCTATGCTCTGTCAGCGGCCGAGACGGGGCTATGGGTTTAGACTACTACACTTATAGGTACTCCTCATCTTAGCTTCACACTACGCATTCTAATAGTATTTACTGTTATATACTGTATTAGTACCTCATATTTGACTTTGTTATGCTATTTGTTAATGTTGGCTGTACACGCCAAACTTATATATAAAGTATGTTAGGCCACCTTTTCATGTCCCTGAGGTATGCTCTTATCTTATACAACTACATATAGTTGCATATTTCTTTTGCCTATTCCCTACGCCATCTCTCTCTAATTCTACACAACTTATATTGACACTGTTATTTCTCCCCCCTTTAATTGGTAAACTAACATAATTTTTGCCCTACTCCATATACTTCATATTCACAGATGCTCCAGACTTCCCTCAATATTTAAAAAAAAAAAAAAAAAAAAATGCTCTACTTAGATTTTTCCAAACAATATATTTCCATTTAGTTGTGTATTTCAAAGTTCTGAGCTCTCTGTGCATTTACAAACTCACTATACTGGCTGGCTCCGCCTTCCACTCCCCCCCCAACTCTATTTTGAGCGGCTCTTGCCCGCTGTGTTCCCTATCCCCACAAAACTATAGAGCTACTTCCTCCCTAGCCCCAATCTTATAAGAATAGATACCCTACTCTTTTTTCTATATAACTGGGAGAGGACCATTTTTGTTTATTTTACATTACATTCATGATTCTCTATAATAAAACTGAAGTCTCTCTATTTGACAGCCCACATTTAATAGTAACGCTGAGATGTTTGAATATATTACACTTCTGTTTATGATATGTATACATTTATTTGTAAATGTTTTGGGGCATACCCTATATATTGTATTTGTTTATGACTTCAATAAAAACAAATTTAAAAAAAAAAAAAAAAAAAGACAGAGTGCATTTTGTTAAAAGAAGTAAATTGGAAAGTTGTATAAAATTGCATGCTCTGACTTATGAAAGTTTAATTTTGACTTGAGTGTCCCTTTAAAACAAGACCCTTCAGCAGTCCAATAAGTGTCTGTGATTCTAGGCCATTTAAAAATCCATTTTTTTTATTTCAGTCTTAACACAACCTGGTGATTACAGAACACCATCAATACATGAAGTGCACTGTTATCATTTAACCTTTTCGCTGCTAAACTTTTTTTACACCCCAGTACTGAGCCAATTTTGAGCTTTTTTTTGCTACCTACATTTAAGTGACCCACACAAATTGATATATTGGGTTTTTTTTCCAGCAGTCTCAGCAGATTCACAATATACCATTATTATATTTATATTTATGGCATGTTTGATAGCTGTGGCAAAACCCCTAGGCCATGAACGATTCCCAGCCTGTTGTGAGGGGGGCACCAATTAACAGTGTTTGATTGGTGATCCCCCTGCATGGCAATAAGCACTCCTCATGCGTATCAAAGGAGTTAATAACATAAAATTGGGAAACAAAGAAAAAACAAATACAGTACAGGCACAACATAAAAACACTTTTGGTGCTTGGATCAACAAGTATGGACTTTGGCAACTACCCAGATTAACTGATCTCTCTGCTTTAAAAATCGTTGTTGTTCCAAACCAGGGCCAGACTGGGAATAAAAAGCAGCCCTGGAAGAATTTGAAAACCAGCTGTATTATACGTTGAGTCTGTAAAATTCGCACGTCCCATTTGTCTGAAGGGAATTTCTGGGATACTCTCAATTTTTTTTGTTCAGAATAAAATGATAGTGGTTTGTATTGTAATTTTTAAAAATGCCACGTTGTTGCTATATAGACATCCTACAACCCATTTTCATCCAAGGCTACCTTTCACAGTATAAATGATTATCCAAGTGATCTGGAAACTCAAAACTGTGTGTCACTCCCAGTGTGACTGCAAAGACTAACTCATATCCGCTAAGTTAGCTTGCCACAAAAATACTGAGAATTGTAAGTGTAGTATAAAATGCTTAATATGTAGCTGGAATTTATACAGCAATACAATGATGGAAATTAGCGCTGATAAAATAAATACCCAGCAAGTATTGTAGCTTTATACAAAAAGTGGATATGCAACTATAAAGCAAAGCGACTAAAATAAATACAGATTAGTCTGAACTGAAAAAGAAATTGATGAGGACCAAATCAGTAAGAGAATCAAATAATACAATTCCTGCAGAGATAAGTACTAAAACAATAAAGTCCGATACAAACTATAAGCATAAAGATACTTGGATGGAATGTACAAGTTTAGCAGAAAAATAATGCGGTATGAGAGTACAGAGAAATTTAGTCTAGAGTAGAGAGTGACATGAGTGTCAATCCGTATGAACGAACACTGATTACTGACAAGCAAAAACAAATCTAGATATGAGTTCCTGAACTCCTGGGCAGTCTTACCGAAACAGATAGAAACTTTCGGTTCAGTCGTTTGCTGATATCCGGATGACAGGAGACCAGGTAGACGACCAATACGAGTTATGAAAACTGTTCACCCTCTTGAAAAAGTCTGCACAATAGCAGATGAAATGCGTAGAGGATAATCCAGGCTTGTTTTGGACGTCCCGGGTATCCGTAGCTCTGGAGGCAGAGTTCCCAACAGCTACAGTTCACTCGGACATCAGGAAAGAGAAGCCGGGATCGGATAAAGACTACATCACTGAGTGTTGAGCACCTGAAAGGGAAATGTTATACATTGTGTCCATCGGATGAAGTTTACTTCGTTTTTACCGCATTAAGTTTAATAGACATTGTAAGTGCAACATTTAATGTGCGCTTCTGTGTGTTGATTTCCATACTTGAGTCTTTTTGCGCTTTTTTTTTTTTCTTCTTCTATAGTTCAAGCTTCTGCCCTACTCCATTTGGTGTGAAGGATACATTTGGCAAAATAAGCAGCATCAGACTCCATATATAAGCAGATTTTTGCAAACTGGACTCTGTATTTTGGTAATGTTGGAAAAAAACATTTTATGTATAATTGTATATACATGTATGTATACAACACTGCATAGATTTGTTATAGGGGTTATTTGTGTTCGGTTACAACAGATAGAATTTTTTATATTTCAAGATCAAGGTAGTGAACTTTTAGATTATTTTAAAGAATCTTATCTAGCATGGGCTGTTAGCGCCAATTAATTTTTGTGTGAGTGTGTCAATATGAGGAGAGCAGGACTGGTACAGCTGGTGTGAGAAGCACGGTCAAACAGCCGGAGAGGTACCAACACGCTGAATGTAATCTGGCGTTCCGGATGATGGTGGGCAGAGTTTAGGTTTCAGCAAACGGCTCCAGAGTAGCAATATGCAGGAGACGCCCAGAAATGAATAGGTTTACTGGAAGTTTGATGCTGGAAGGTGAAAAGAATCACAGAGAGCCAGAAAGAATTGCAAGGTAGATGCTCTATGCGAGAAGGCGCATGCAACAATAATCAAGAAATGTTTAGTGCAATGATTGTGTTTAAATAGGCAAATAAGAGGAGGAGTTAGCCTGAAAGGTTATAATGATCATTACAGTGACTTGAGTAGACACTGAAAATCATTCAAAAAAGGTCTACTAAAATGGTACATGATCTAAGAAATAAAATATACGAGGAAATAAATTGTGACATTAACATGTATAGCTCAGAGAAGAAAAGAGTTGATGCCGCTGCATCGCCTCAGAAGTAACACCCCCTCCTTAAATTGTAGCTAGCCAGCCCCACCTGCTGCAGCCCACTGGGAAATCTCCTGGTGTCTTGGTAGGTCAATCTGGCCTTGTTCCAAACCTTTAACCCTTTGAGTGCTAATGACGGCTCTGATGAGCCGTCACAGAGTTTGTCACTCTGGTGCTAATGACGGCTCAGAGCCGTCATGAGCATTCTCCCACCTTGAGGGAGATCTGGGGGCTCCTAACCGGTCCTACCCCAGCGATCATGCCTGTAGAGTGACAGGTATTGCCGGGGCTTCATGTGATGCACGGTGACGTCACATGCAATAACGTGATGACGTCACACGCAATAACGTGATGACGTCACCGTGCAACTTTATTTATACTTAACAATGTTAAATATAGGAGGAGGGGGCATGTTGCTTAGAAGCCTGTATCTCAGGCATCTAAGCAGCTACAGACCCCCAAGACCCACTGTTGGAAAGGTACTCACCTAACCTTTCCAACAGTGTAAGTCTTGGGGGTTTGTAAAAAAAAAAAGTAAGTTAATTTAAAAAAAAAAAAAACATAGAAAATATTAGCACCCAGGTGGGAAAGTGCTTAGCACTCAAAGGGTTAAAATATAAACTGAAGAAATTGGAACCTGATAGGGTTTCACTGTGAATAAGTGAACTAAAGCGCATACACCGTCTAGAATTGCTGGCATCCACCCATGTATCTAAACTGACAGACAACAGGGAAACGGGTACTGGAATTATGCTATTGCAACACTGCTTAAATAAAACTTTTTTTTTAAATGATTATCTGTTGAAAACCTAATTTAAAAGTGGTTATCAGACTAAGGGGTTGATCACAATCTATTGGCTATTTCCTCCCAAAATAACTTTTTGTTTTACAACCAAATTGGTCAGTGTGTTTTTGGAGTGATCACAATCCAAACTGGATCAGTGCTTTAAAAGCCCACAGCCACTAGAAAAGTTCCTTCAAAGGTTTTTTCGTGTGTGAGGTACGTTTTCAGGATACAATGACCCTATGGGATACAGTAAAATCCTTTCGTATTAACCCCTTTGTTCAGTGTGTAACATAAATTCTCAGTTACATGTGTGAGATTAACATATTGCAACTGAAATCCATCTTGATCAGTGATAAACAGAATAATTGCCATTTGTATATATCCATAATGGACATACTGCACATGTTTACTTGAAGGGATATGAAACTCATTTTTTTTATTTCATGATATAGAAAGAGGATGTGATTTAAATCAACTTTTCAAAGTACTTCTATTATCTAATATGTTTTGTTCTCTTTGTATCTTTTGTTGAAAAGGATACCTAGCTAGTCTTGGTGGATGCACGTATATGCTTCATGTTGACTTACCCAATTCATTAAGCTAGCTCCCAGTAGTGTACTGCTACTCCTTCATAAAGGATTTTAAGAAAATGAAGCATATTATATCAGACGTAAATTGGAAGTTGTATAAAATTGTTTACTCTATCTGAATCATGAAATAAAACATTTGGGTTTCATATCCCTTTATTCACTATGATCTAGATTAAAAGCAAGCATGATATTAGTGCTCCACTCAATTTTCCCAGAGGACGTAAATGTGCGCTGCTATTAAAAGTTAAGTGCAATTATGTTCGCATTGCCTGGAAGCCTTGAGTTTATGAGAGGGGGGGGGGGGTAATGTATGCATCGTTGGGCAACAAAATAAAAATTATATATGAACTTTAATATCCCTTTAATATTAAAGGAACAGTCAACACCAGAATTTTTGTTGTTTAAAAAGATAGATAATCCCTTAATTACCAATTCCCCAATTTTGCATAACCAACACAGTTATAATTGTACACGTTTTACAAAGAATACCAAGTGAACAAAGCAAAATTTGTGATAAAAGTAAATTGGAAAGTTGTTTAAAATTACATGCACTATTTGAATCATGAAAGGTTTTTTTGGACTTGACTGTCCCTTTAAACTAAAAAATAGATTAGCACCTAAATAAAATAAATGTTCTATATTTAGAGAGGAAAGAGACAAATCATCTTGAAGACTGACAATATTCCCTACCTGCTTATATTAGCACCTGGAGTTGTTGTTTTTTTATCACTTTTTTATTTTATTTTTTATTTCAAATGTCTGATTCACTGTTGGGACAATGCCTCTTTTTTTTAAGTTTATTTAGTATGTTTAGTATATTTTTCTTTGAACTATTTGGGACCATTTTTATGAAGTTATACATTTTATAAAGAAAGAATGTTACTGCTTATTTTTATCTGTGATTTGTGATCTGTGATTTCTGTTTTTATAATATACACATATTTATAGGTGCCTCCTGCGTATCAAATAGTTTTATTAGATTGTGTTTGAATAGTTAATAAACCCAGACTAGTGGAACAACTTGTCACTTTACTGTTTATCTAGCAACACCCAGATATCCAGTGATTAACAGATTTCTACAGAGGCAGGTCAAGAATTGTTTTGACTTTTATTACTGAAGTTCAAAGCACTGTTCATTATTGCATAATCTAGATGTAACATTCATGTCCTATGTATATTAATTTAGTCATCAACACAATAGTTGCCAACATTTAAAAAAAAAAAAATAATCCCAGGGACACTTTGCAGCAGAGCAAGCAAGCGGGATACTGGTGTATTGACGACCTACTGTTCAACTGCTCCACCCACTCAGTTCTGCAATCAAAACACACCCATTTGAAAGTAATAGTATAATTTATACTTATCCATAGCTTGTTATACATATTACAGCATCAAGCTCTTACACCTACCCAGTCTCTGAAACATATTCTGGGCATATGGTTATTTTTACATCACAGCATCAAAATTAGGCAGACAAATAATATGTGAACCCAATCAATAATAATAAAAATATTCCATTAGGAATTATATTTAAATAATACACAATATCTATTTATCATCTATCTGTATATATGTATGTGTGTATGTGTATATATATATATATATATATATATATATATATATATGTGTGTGTGTGTGTGTATATATATATATGTGCAAACAACAAATGTTGGGCAAAAGAGAGAGCATTTCCAGGGACAAAAATAATCCAGGGACATACAACAAAATCCAGGGACTGTCCCTGGAAATCATGGACTGTTGGCAACTATGCAACACATGTATAATAGGGATCCCCCAAGCGCCTACCGAACTGAAGGCAGATAGGGATAGTAAGGTATAATCAGGTATATAGAGGTAGATAAAATGTTAGATATTTAATACATAATCTAAAAACATAAATTACAACTCATGGATCCATGAAAAATAAAACAAATGGTAATACGCTCAAAATGGTAATAAAATCACATAAAGATAAAAACAATAGATGGTCGCAGGTAAGTGGCCTAGCTCCTGCGCAGACCTGGGTACAAAGTGTGAGGGTACCAATGTGGTGAATACAAAAAATATATAAAAAATTGCAAAAATTACAAATATGAAAAATAACAGGTGTAAAAAATAAAATAAAAATAAAATAAAATAAAATAAAAATAAAATAAAAATAAAAAATAAAAATAATAAGCTAGGCCACTTACCTGCGACCATCTATTGTTTTTATCTGTATGTGATTTTATTACCATTTTGAGCGTATTACCATTTGTTTTATTTTTCATGGATTCATGAGTTGTAATTTATGTTTTTAGATTATGTATTAAATATCTAACATTTTATCTACCGCTATATACCTGATTATACCTTACTATCCCTATCTGCCTCCAGTTCGGTAGGCGCTTGGGGGATCCCTATTATACATTTGATTCTATTGGTGGTCACTAGGTATCACCTCCCCCCTAAGCTCCAAGGGTATTGAGTAGGCGCTCGTCCATATCCCCATCACTTGTTCTCTTACAACTATGCAACACAGTAATATTTTAAATATAAAGCAGTAATTTAATTGTATTCCATATATATATAGTTATTATGGTAACTATTATCAATATCATATACATTTTAACATGAACCATAGTTTATGATGAGTGTTAGCAGTTCTGAGCTTACATTATGCTACAATATAAAATGTAAAAAATCCTCGATCCTAGTGTGTTGCAGTTTCACAAGAATACATTTGGCTCTGAAAATAGCCAAAGGACACAATCAACCATATTCAGAAGTATTAGAAACCTCTGAATGCAGATATCTAGTGTCTAATAACACTATTCTTTTGCAGGCAATAACAAATCATGGACCAATATTACATGTCTCTACAATACAAGGAGCGTGTCACATCAGTGCATAACCATGTCACTTGGAGCAGTGTTAGTAGTAAAGTAGTTCTCATATAGGATATTGTCAAATAAGTATACCAATTTGGTTATATAGTAAAGGAAATAAAAATCAAATATATCAGAGTGGGGCTGTTCCTACTCTGCAGTTGAGCTCAGCAATTTGCAAATGTTGTATCTTCTTAATTTGTTCTGATTCAATCATTGGACATGGCCCAGGGGCATTCCCACCCTGCCCCAGTCCAAACCTGACATTACAGCCATCAGCCAATCACAGAATTGTATATGTTTACACTGTGAACTATTGCACATGCTCAGTAGTAGCTGGTGTCTCAAAAATGTTCATATTAAAGACACAATTTAATAATGAAAGTAAATATGAAAGATTCCTTTTGAATTTAGTGTCCTTTTAAGGGAACATGAAAGGTAAACAATAAAATACTCTGTTACTGCATTCTATTATTGCACTGTTGCTTTCATAGAACTACTTTATAACCCCAGTAAAGGGGCAGTAACCGTCATAATGTTTTTACAGTATAATGTAGTATGTGGCGTATGAAAGTGTGGTATGGAGCACTCACAGATACACAGGCAAGGCTTCAAATTTGCACTATTCAATAAGGATTTAGCAATATCCTTGCCAGTTGATTCTTGTGTCTGTTAATAGGTATATAAGTTTGGGACAATGCTGAAATCATTAAAGGAATAGTCTAGTCAGATTTAAACTTTCATGATTCAAATAGAGCTGGCAATTTTAAGCAACTTTCTAATTTACTCCTGTATTTTTCTTGGTTCTCTTGTTACCTTTATTTGAAAAAGCAAGACTTTAAGCATAGGAGCCGGCCCATTTTGATTCAGCACCTGGGTAGTGCTTTCTGATTGGTGTCTAAATGTATCCACCAATCAGCAAGTGCTACACAGGTGCTGAACCAGAAATGGGCCGGCTCCTATCCTTATATTTAAATATAGCAAGAGAATGAAGAAAAATTTATAAGAGTAAATTAGAAAGTTGCTTAAAATTGCCTGCTCTATCTGAATCACAAAAGTTTAATTTTGACTAGACCATTCCTTTAAAGATATATAAAAAACATTGTATATGTACTTCTGCTTGCCTGTAATAGTAGTACTAGCCCCTTCCTCTGCTGCCTTGAAGATATTTCCCAGGTGAACAGATTTTTGTTAATAACAAATGTCTGAACAACCCCATATAGCTGAAATATATCACCAAGGAAGTATATGTAGGAGTGTGGGGCTTATTTCTTCTACAAAGCCAGTGTATTCTTCTTTTATTAACTGCTGCTTCTTGTTTTCCAATCTGTCTCCTGCTACATGATCCTCTACTGCACTGGTGGTATGAGGTGCAAATATATACAATTACTTTAAATTGTGCTGATTTAGTTTTTTTAGTATTTAGATTCAACCTTTGCCTAGGCAGGATTTTTGAGGCAGCAATTTTGAGGGGTACGTATGTCATGATGCATTCCCACCCTTATGCTTTCCAAATGATTTATTTAAAAATTTGATTACAAATCAATCATTCCTTCCTGGTTTATCTAGTGGTAGCTGTGAGAAATATATTGGGTAAATATAAACTACATTTCTTGGAGGGGTACTAGATTTCCCAGTGCCTAGGGCAGCACAAAAACTGAATAAACCACTGCCATTTCATACTTAAATTAATAGTAAACAAATTAATATGTATAACATGTTAAGTTATGTATACTGAAACAACTTTGCAATACATTTTCATTATTGTTTCAATCTCTAATTCTCAAAACTTAAACCTTACTGACTTCTCAATGCTAACCCTGCTACATATCTGTCCCTAATTGGCTTTATCCGCTATCAACTGCAAAACAATGCACTCTATACTAACATTATAGCTGAGTTTAGCCTTGTTGTCTGTGGGCTAAAGCCCAGATTGGCTCCTCCAGATAAGGCAAATAGTGGGTGGAGTTTGGCTATTGATAATGTTTTTTAAAACAGATTAACATCCTTTTTACTGCAATTGTTTAAGACTTGGCTGATATATTGATCTATAGCAGTGGTTCCCAACCTGTGGTACTCGTACCCCTGGGGATACATGGCGTACCGGTTGGGGGTACGTGAAAATATTGTTGGCAATGGCGGAACCACACACAATGGACTTATATTTGCACAGTTACCTTTAAATTCATAATGAGTGACTTTATCTGCCTGGGATTCTATATACGGATCGGCTACTGGTGTGTTTTGGGCTAAAGGTGATGTAGGAGCCGGTGTGGCATACGTGGTTTGGACTGGGTTGACTCATTGCGGCTTTTGGAGTTGGGTGGTAAGGAAGTGCAGAAGAGAGGAAGCAGAGTTTACTGACAGAGACAGTCCTGGAACCAAGTACTTACTTGCAGCTCTGGTAAGAGTTTACCTTCACAATGCACTCAACACCTATAGCCTCTGACACTGTCCCCTGCATAACAGTGACATAGCCCACAGAGCGATCTCCTCGCTGAAATGTTCACCTGTGACCAAGTTTTGAATACATTTCAGTTCCTCTTGCAAATACAGTGATCCTATTGAGCTGTGAGCTTGGTACACATGCTTTGGAACTGACTACTTTTGAATGTGTATTAATAGGCCGAGCCCGCTTAGATCGTTCTTTTTTTATGAGTGCCTTACATGTCATTAGGTTTATTTGAGTCGTTTGATTATTTAGCTAACCCAAAGAAAATTAAAAAAAGAGGGGGTACTCATAAATGAAAAGCCTAATCAAGGGGTACGGGAGAGAGAAAAGGTTGGGAACCACTGCTCTATAGCAACACAACAGAACTGTCTTGTAATTACAAGGTGTTTAAGTTTGTTTTGCACATATTCTTGAACACCATCTGATATTGTTTATTGTAAATGGTTTGCTGGTCTTAATTCATATTTCTTGTGCTTGAGCAGCTCTAATTGTCCAATGTAACCACTGATCTAGTACATAGCAAACAACTATTCTATTCTTGTTCATTCTTGCATAAAATGTAAGTTATTTCATATCAGTCTATTTACATTTATTATTGAAGCCTTTATTTTACAACTGAAGGAGAGAATAAACGTTCAGAAAGTATTTTATTATGGATTTCTTTTCTAGGTGCATTAGTTCTATGTAAAACTATTAGCCGTGAACTAAAATGCAGGTGAACCAAAAACAGGATATACTTATTTCCAATGCACATTTCCCAAATGTTATTTTCAGTGCTTCTCTGCTTTATAACTGTATGTGTATATGTAGTACTGTATGTGTATATGTAGTACTGTGTGTGTGTATGTAGTACTGTATGTATATATGTAGTACTGTATATGTAGTACTGTATGTGTATATGTAGTACTGTGTGTGTGTATGTAGTACTGTATGTATATATGTAGTACTGTATATGTAGTACTGTATGTGTATATGTAGTACTGTATGTGTATGTGTAGTACTGTATGTATATGTAGTACTGTATGTATATATGTAGTACTGTATATGTAGTACTGTATGTGTATATGTAGTACTGTATGTATATATGTAGTACTGTATATGTAGTAATGTATGTGTATATGTAGTACTGTATGTGTATGTGTAGTACTGTATATATATATGTAGTACTGTATATATATATGTAGTACTGTATGTATATATGTAGTACTGTATATGTAGTACTGTATGTGTATATGTAGTACTGTATGTATATATGTAGTACTGTATGTATATATGTAGTACTGTATATGTAGTAATGTATGTATATATGTAGTACTGTATGTATATATGTAGTACTGTATGTATATATGTAGTACTGTATATGTAGTACTGTATGTATATATGTAGTACTGTATATGTAGTACTGTATGTGTATATGTAGTACTGTATGTATATATGTAGTACTGTATATGTAGTAATGTATGTGTATATGTAGTACTGTATGTGTATGTGTAGTACTGTATATATATATGTAGTACTGTATATATATATATGTAGTACTGTATGTATATATGTAGTACTGTATATGTAGTACTGTATGTGTATATGTAGTACTGTATGTATATATGTAGTACTGTATGTATATATGTAGTACTGTATATGTAGTAATGTATGGGCTGGTGCTAGTTCTGTTCTCTCAACTAACATAAAAGCTAAACTGAAAAAATAGTTATGCGAAAGAGATGAAAGAAACATTATTCTTTCATGAAGTTATAGATATTTTTTTCTTTAAAAGAGGACATTTTCCCTAAATGAACAAATGTTTATTATCATACTAGCAGAGGCGTGTTCCTCTCCAGTAAAGCAGGGTCCTTATTGGCCAGTGAGTAGAACAAATGAGTACGGTAGTACTCGTCAATTATGCATGGTAATGCAATTTAAAAAAAAAAAGCTTTTCAATTTACTTTTATTATTATTATTTTTTTTTTTATTATTATCGGTTATTTGTAGAGCGCCAACAGATTCCGCAGCACTATAAACAAAGGCGGAGTACAACAAAACAATTATAGGTATCAAATGAGTAGAGGGCCCTGCCAAGAGTTGCACTGTTGTAGTCAGCTCTTAAGAAGGTGATCAACAAACAGCTGGACTCTTAGGCTTACATGCTAAGGGGGTTCAGGGGATAGTAATGGAGGAGAGGAACTGGTATAAAGAAAGGTTAGCGTAGGTTGTATGCATCCCTGAACTGTAGAGTCTTTAGGGAGCACTTGAAGCTTTTAAAACTAGAAGAGAATCTTGTGGAGCGAGGCAGAGAGTTCCACAAGATGGGAGCCAGTCTGGAGAAGTCCTGTAAACCTGTAAACGGAAGTGTGATGAGATGACGAGGAGAGTAGGAGGTCGTGAGCAGAGTGAAGGGAACAGGAGGGAGAGTATCTGGAGACAAGGTCTGAGATATAGGGGGAGCAATGCAGTTGAGGGCTTTGTATGTCAGAATGAGAATTTTGTGTTTGATCCTAGAGGCAAGAGGAAGCCAGTGAAGGGATTGGCAGAGAGGTGCAGCAGCTGAAGAGCGACTTGTAATGAAGATGAGTCTGGCAGAGGCATTCATTGTAGATTGTAAAGGAGCTAGGTGGCAGGTGGGGAGAGCAGAGAGGACAGAGTTGCAGTAATTGAGGTGGGAGAGAATGAGTGGATTAAAATCTTAGTTGTGTCTTGTGTAAGGAAGTGTCTAATTTTAGAGATGTTTTTAAGGTGGAAGCGGCAGGCTTTAGCCAATGACTGAATGTGAGGAGTGAAAGAAAGATCTGAGTCAATTGTGACCCAGAGACATCGGGCATGCGGGGTAGGGGTAATGATGGAGTTGTCGACAGTTATAGAGAGATTGGGAGTGGAGAGTTTAGAAGAAGGGGGAAAATAAGGAGCTCAGTTTTGGAGAGATTTAGCTTGAGGTAGTGAGAGGACATCCAGTTGGAGATGTGAGAAAGACAGTTAGTGACACGGGTTAGCAAGGAAGGAGAAAGGTTTGATGCAGAGAAGTAGTTTGGGTGTCATCGGCATACAAATGATATTGTAAACCATGGAACTTTATTAGGGAACCTAGTGACGTGTAGATTGAGAAGCGAAGGGGACAGAGGACAGAGCCTTGCGGTACTCCGACAGAAAGTGGTGACAGGGCAGAGGAGGCCCCAGAGAAGGCTACAGTAAAGGTATGGTTTGACAGTTAGGAAGAGAGCCACGAGAGGGCTGTGTCACAGATGCAGAAGGATTGGAGGGTTTGGAGCAAAAGAGGGTGGTCAACAGTGTCAAAGGCTGCGGACAGATCAAGGAGGATAAGCAGAGAGAAGTGGCCTTTTGATTTTGCTGTAAGTAGGTCATTGGTAACCTTAACAATTGCTGTCTCTGTGGAGTGATGGGGATGAAATCCAGATTGCAATGGGTCAAGGAGGGAGT
Source organism: Bombina bombina (assembly GCF_027579735.1). Lineage (NCBI taxonomy): Eukaryota > Metazoa > Chordata > Amphibia > Anura > Bombinatoridae > Bombina > Bombina bombina. Next base: position 155,377,982 of record NC_069500.1, on the reverse strand, counting down.
TTATTGTAAGGAAATGGGATAGGTGTGCATAAGCTAGTTTTTCGAGAAGCTTTGATGCAAGAGGGAGGAGGGAAATAGGGCGGTAGTTGGATAGGGAGGTAGGATCAAGGGAAGGTTTTTTGAGCATAGGTGTGACCAGTACATGTTTCAGCGATGAGGGAAATATACCGGTGCTGAGGGAGAGGTTAAAAGTGTGTGCGAGTATAGTGGTAAGGGTGGCAGAGAGGGAGGGGAGTAGCTGTGAGGGGATAGGGTCAAGGGGACAGGTAGTGAGGTGAGAGCGCAGTATAAGTGCCGAAATGTCTTCCTCAGTAACAGGGGAGAATGAACTAAGTTTAAGGTTATGTGGGTTGTGGTTGATTGAGAGCATTTGAGGGGGTGAGAGAATGGAATTATGTTGAGAGCTGATTTCATTTCTGATGGAGTCGATTTTGTTATTGAAGTGGTTGGCAAAGTCTTGAGCTGACAGAGAAGTTGTATTAGGAGGTGGGGGAGGGCGGAGAAGAGTATTGAAAGTGGAGAACAAACGTTTTGGGGAGCCAGGAGGACGGTATATGACTGCAACACGAATAGAAAGAGGAGAGAATAAGCAAATCATGTGGGTTTCGAATGAGGAAAATGTGAGGGAAGAGATGGGATGTATTTGTTGAAAGGTGCAACGAGAGGAAAGTAAAATACCTACACCACCTCCTTGTCTATTACCAGACCTAGGAGTGTGGCTGAAGTGGAGACCCCCATGTGACAGAGCAGCAGTGAATGCTGTGTCTAGGGAAGAGAGACAGGTTTCTGTTAGGGCCAGAAGGTTGAGGGAGTGGGAGATAAAGAGGTCATGTATAGAAGTGAGTTTGTTGCATACAGAGCGAGAGTTCCAAAGTGCACAATTGAAAGGGGAAGTGGCTTTTGATGCAAGAGGAATGTGAGTAAGGTTGTCAGAGTTTTGTTTTTTGAGTCTGTGGGATTAATTAATGTTCCCTCTAATTTGTTTTTAGCAATGTGCGCCAAAAAATAAAATATTTGGGAAAGTGACCAAAATGTGTGCACCATTTTATTCGAGTGTAGTCAAACATAAAAATGTGCATATCTGTTATTGCGTTTACAACAAACTTGCAAATAGAGATTCACTTTTTCTTTCTCTCACACACTCTCTCACACTTACACACACACACAAACACACACACACACACTATCTTTATCTATCTATCTATCTATCTATCTATCTATCTCTCACACTCACACTCACACACACACACTCTCTCTCTCACACTCACACACACACACACTCTCTCTCTCTCTCTCTCTCTCTCACACACTCTCACACACACTTGCATGCATACTCTCCCTTAACAAACACACACACTCTCCTTCACATACAGAGCACCATTGGCTGCAGTCTTGCATGAGTGAGCCTGCAGCTGAGAGTTTAAAGGCTATTATAGCAACAACAACAAAAAAGTACATTCTAATCCATTAGCTCATTTAATTGACTATCAACCCCGCACTGTGTATTTATCCCCCGCAAAGGGG